>NC_061121.1:75711791-76011791 GCF_002878395.1 Capsicum annuum
GATTCAGTTCACAAATTAATGGTTTCAGTTTAACAAGATGAAATAAGTGTAGTAGTATTCAAATTCAGAGAAAGAGCAAGCTAGGGTTATGTCCACCTTGTAGTTTTCAATACTTTCTAACTCTGGGCTTTACGAATTCATACATACATCATGCTTACAGAAAAACATATTGTATTTAATAACATAATCCTAGTGTTTCTCAACCATCAAGGACTAATTCACTTTAGTTCTCTCAAATCAAAAGCGTTTTCCAAAAACAATAAGAAATCTCCAAGTCGTTAATCATTCTAAGGCATTAACATATGAAATAGGGGTTGGTAATCCTATTTTCTTGTCACTACTCTCCTTTCCAAACAACAACCTTTCTTTCGAACAAGTTGCATTTTAAGGAATATCCTTTATGTTTGCAACCACGAGAATTCAAGATAAACAAAGAGAGTATGATGTAAACAAATCAATGCATAATTAATTCAAAACCCAAAGTAATAGATTGTATGCTACAAGGCTTCCATAACCGTAACTAATAAACTTAGCTACTCATGAATAAAATGAAAATCACAATAGAAATATTCGTCATACCAAAAACTAGAAGACGATCTTGGTGGGCGAATACTGAGAGCAAGAGCAAAAAACATTTTTCTCTCTCTCTCAAGCTAAGCCGCCCTTATCTGCTCTCTCCAAAAATAATACAGAATAATTGAATGATCTAAAAATTCAGCCATAAGGCTTTAATTAACATCCTTCTCTAATAAATTGCTACTGAGTCCTCAACTATTTAAAAATATTAATTTTTCCCAGAAAAAGTTCCCATATATCACATTCAGTCCAAAAGCTGTTTTCCTTTTATGTGAAGTTTCCTCTGCTATCCACAGGTCCCCAAAGTTCCGTGATCTTCCTCATTAGTACCTCTATTACTCTCTCTTATGTCATATGCCATCCGTATTCCATAGTCCCATAATGTCTTCATCTATCTCACTAATACCTGAAATCATGCTAATCACATCGGTTAGCTCAATTACATAGAAGTAGAGTAAAAATATAAGAAACTAGGTACTTTGTTCTCTAAACATAGCTAAACTATGGGTAAATTATGGTTCTTAGGCGTATAAATACACCCAAGATCAAGACACCATAGCACAAATGCGTCAGCACAAAATATACCAAGTATGTAGACGGGGTAAGGCTAAATGCAAGGGCTTATACATGCAAAATATGTATAACCAAAATGATCATGAGTATACCGCACGAAAACAAGCACACATAGAAGAATGCGTGAATCATACTCATAATCATCACAACTCTAGAGACTTGACCTTGGGCACCGCTTTACTGCGAGCTAAACTCACTACCATCTCTGAAATACTGAACCACTAATTCATTTGCTACTGATAACTGAGGATCTGAGTATACTTATATCAAAGATCGAGTTCTGAGCTTACCGTTTTCAACCGACACAATTAGAGATTCAACTTTTCTAACAGATAACTTCAGAAGCTTTATAAATGATAAGAAAATAGGATTATATTCGAATCTGACAACAAGAATACTCAACAAATTCTGAGAAGGAGACCAAGCTTATATGATGGGAGATCTTTAAATATAACAATAAGAATATTCAATATGATCTAAGACTGAGATCAAGCCTCTCTGATGGGAGATTTTTAAATATGATAGTTAGCATCTGTATATGAGGCCAAGCCTATCTGACAGGATGGTCCATGAATCAATGAAACTATCTGAGTTCCTTATTGAGATAGATGATTGTACCACACGATCTTGACTTCTGAAGATTGATACTAAAACTGCAACTTAAGAAGTGGTCACTTAACCGACATGCCCCGACCTACCACAGGTGGGGTCCAACCTGTGACCCCAGTTGGAAGGGCATCAATACTGTGCCACGGTAAAGACTCACTCTCAGGTCAAACCTCTCTGAAGGGATGACCCTCGTAGGAAGTTGACCTAAGGTAATATGATAGTTAACCTCTCTGATAGTGACAACCTTTACTGACGGGGACTCCTATATCCTGCGCTGGCTATGCAGTTATGGAGTTCAGGGATTGCTACTAACGAATCTGGACTCTCTCTGATGGGAGAAATCTCCATCCTTTCTCTCACTCGGTGCTAATTTCTACTCCCAACTGAAAGACTTTCACTGAACCCTTAGAATGAAAACAATAAAGTCGAATCTATTTACATGATTATGTTTCTTAAATGATTTGGCTGAAATATGCTGAGATCACTAGGTTCCGTATCTGACAGAAACAATATCGAATCACGGTATCTGACTGACGATACATAGCTTGATTAGATTATTCAAATCATTTCTGAGATTGGAATTAAATCACTTGAGTTCCATTAGGACTGGGCTGAGTACAGGTCTGAGGCTAGATTACTAGCGATACAGAGATCACAGAGATAATTGAGATTACTGAGCTTTATTAAGCTTTGCACTTGTCCGAGGATACAGAGTTCTAAAGTTCACCGAGTTCTGAAAAATTATGGTGCAGTTGGAATTATCAAGAAACTGACATGGGCTCTAGACAACAGCTCTATTTTTGGGTATAAATAACCCCAGGACTCGATAACATACAAGTAAAGCATCACCATTCATTCAAATATCACAAGCATTCTTGCATCATTACCATAATTCAGGCATATTCACAAGAAACTCAGAACTCATTAGAACATTACCTCAATCCTCTAACGATTCACAAACGTCTACTCATCATCACAACTACCAAGGGGTCACTCTAAGCGTTTTCAGAATCATTACTTACTTTCCTCCTCACAAACCTTACGGCATCGCACCTATCATTTAGGAAATATAAACCTCTATTCACCATCATGACTACCAAATGTTGCTCCCAATATTTAGGGGGTCATCAATATCGATTCATCGTCACAAACTTCCTTAAGGAAGACATGCTATTAAATTATACCCCATTCAACAAAGTCTTGCATAAAGTACTTCACATCTATATCGATCTCGACATATATCTAGATATCACGAGATTTTGGGAAAACTTCACACTATCATGTCATTATCTCTTACTAACCACTTAGCATGTATCAAAACTTAAAATAAATCAAATAGCACTCACTTGGGAGATTTACCGCTATTTCATCTCAACTTACTCACTACGATCTTTTGATAACCACTAGACATGTTTTGTTCTACCCTTACTCAGGGGTTCCATATTATTATTATAGATCATTCCACTCACTAAGGCATTTTATCAAACACTAGGTGTGCATAGACTAGCCCACAACTTTGGGTTTCCCCTTAACATACTACAATGCCCCTCTATGCTTCACCTCAACCTTTCATCCAACCTATGGGGTGCATACTCCGCTTATTCAACCATCTCTACTCCCTAATGTCATGAACACTCACATAGACACCAACTTCAAAAGGGCTCATCACAACATCACATAAATTCCACATACTAGGGTCAAAGACCATATATCTTGTAAATAATCATGAATCCAAACTCAACAACACAAGTAACATCAACTTCAACTCATACAAATCATGGAATATCACAAAACATAAAATCCTTAAGTTTAAAAAGGGGTAATTGAGCTTCTTGGATTAAAGGGACCCAAGAATAAACGTCAACATACTTGGAAATTTCTTTTCTTGAAGGCTCTTGAAAGGAGTTCTTGATTTCTCTAGATCTTTCTTGATCTCTCTTGAATTTTATTAAAGGAAAAGAGAGTATTTTGATTTTTGAAGCCTTAATTTTTGGGTGGAACAGAGAAAAATGAAGTTGAAGGCCCTTTTACCAGTATTTATAGATCTGGGGGAGGATGTAGAATAGACCAAAATGCCACTTTAAAATTTGTCTAGAAAATTTCGATCAGGGTCTGTGACGGTCGACCTGATGGTCCTTCAGAGGGACTGACAGTCCACCAAGTCGTCCATCACACAAGTGCCAAAACTCGGATGTTCTGCCTCAGAGTGACAATCGAAGTGATGGTCCGTCAGAAATCTGACGGTCCACTAGATCGTCTGTCACTCGGGGTCCAGGAATGGGACATTCTGCCTCGTTCTGACTGGCCCCTTGAGGATTCGTCAACTTTCTTACAGTTTACCACTTTGGCCGTCATATGATGACCGAAAAAGGAAGCCACTGCCTTGGTCTGACGGGACACTTGACGGTCCACCAAGGGCTTGGCGGTCCTTTAGATCGACCGTCAAACCTGCAATTTCGACAATGCTCAGTAAAACGGCCATAACTTCTTTGTTCGATATCAGATTTTAATGAAATTGGTATTGATGGAAAGCTTATTCAATGCTCTACATGTCTAAAAGTATAAATTAGGGAAATTACACAAGATTCAAAGTTTTTCATACTTGGGAAGATACTTCTAAAACTTTTAGGCTCAGATTTTTTGCTTTGCTGGATACGCTCTAATGGTTGAACTAGAAAAGAACTTTGCGGGGTATTACAACCTCCTAGACTAACCTTTTAATACCTACCCTCGAATGCTACAAAGCTTGATATCCTCAGACTAATGATCCCCAATTTGGTCCAACAATATAGATCTTGCCTCAACACCGGTAATAATCCTCTAAGGGTCAAAAATATCTAAACGAAACTTTAAGTTAGTTAAGGACTTGATTTCCAAAGACAATGACTGCTGAGAAACTAAAATGAAGGCTAAGTTACCCATACTCACTGACTTTTAGCTCAAGGCTTCCATTACCATATTTCCCTTTTTGTGATGGTAGAGAATAAAGATATCATAGTCCTTCAACAACTTAATCCATTTATGCTACTTCAAATTAAGATCCTTGTGGGTCATAATATACTAAAGACTACGGTGGTCAATAAAGATCTCATAGTGAACCCCATACAAATAATGCCTCCAAATCCTAAGTGCAAACATGATCGCTGCCAACTCCAAGTCATGGGTGGGGTAATTGTGCTTATGCATCTTCAGCTACCCCAATGCATATGCAATAACATGGCTGCATTGCATTAAGAAACACCTTAAACCAATACTAAACACATCATAATAGATAGTAAAGCCCCCACCCTCAATAGTAAGAGTTAGAACAGGCGCTGAAGTAAGAAAATCCTTGAGCTTCAAAATGCTCCCCTTACAACTTACACGATACTAAAATGGGACCCTTTTTTTGGGCGGAGGTCAATTATTGCTCCCTCTCTCAGGATTGCAATCCCTATCGAGTCGAGAAGGAATAAGTAATGAATTAGTTGATAGAGACGTTAGATCTGGAGGAAGAATCTGGTCACCTATCCTAAAAACTTCATGGGATTTATTCATAGGGGCTTCAATAAAATAACAACCCTCAATGAACATCCTATAGTAACCTACCAGCCCAATAAAACTACGAATCTCAGTAGGTGACATAGGCCTGGCCCAATTACGAATATCCTCAATCTTCACTGAGTCCATCATAACATTGTCCTTGGACACTATGTACCCTAAAATGGCTACAAAATCAAGCCAGAACTCACACTTTGAGAATATGGCATAAAGCCGATGATCTCTTAAAGTATAGAGGATAGTACTCAAATATTGCTCGTGTTCCTCCCTAATCCTCAAATATACCAAAATATAATTAATAAATATTATCACAAAGAAGTCCAAATACAACCTAAACACATGGTTCATCAGATCCATAAAAGTTGATGGGGGAATTAGTCAACCTAAAAGACATCATAGGAACTCATAATGAAAATAACAAGTCCTGAAGGATGTCTTAGGTATGTTCGCAGTCCTAGCTCTCAACTGATGGTAACGAGACCTCAAATCTATCTTAGAAAACACTGCTATACACTGAAGCTAGTCAAATAAATCATCGATACGAGGCATATGTTACTTATTCTTCATATCTACCTTATTCAACTGCCTATAATTGATAACTTATGCAAAGAGCCATATTTTTTTATTTACAAACAAAACTGGAGCACCCCAAGGTGAAAAACTAGGTCTAATAAAACTCTTACACAGAAGATCCTAAAGCTGACTATTCAACTCCTTTAGCTTAGTAGGATCTATACGATATAAAGCCATAGAAATAGGTTGGGTTCCTATATTAAGGTCAATAATAAACTCTATATCAAACTCAAGAGAAAGGCTATGTACTTCAGTCAGAAACAGATCAAGAAACTCATAAAGAATAGGGACAGAATCAAGCGATGTACTCTCAACATTAACATCCCAAATGTACGGAAGAAATTACTCGCTACCCCTTGATATAAGTCTCTTAGCCCAAATGTAAGAAATAATTCCTATTAGCAAATGACTAATAGAACCCTACCACATAACCGGGGATATGCTAGGCAAGGCTAAGGTAACAGTCTTAGTAAAACAATCCAAGACTACATGGTAAGGACATAACCAATCCATGCCTAGAATTACATTAAAATCTACCATATCTAGGATAATAAGATCAATCTAAGTATCAAACACCCAAACAGTCACCAAACAAGATCTATATACCCGGTCCACTATTAAAGAATCATCCACAGGGGTAGCAACATGCAATTGCAAAGATAAAGACTCCAAAAATAAAGCCAGTTGTGATGCAAAATAGGTGGAAACATATGAAAATATGAAACCAAGATCAAACAAAGCAAAAGTTTGCTAATGGCACATGGAAATCATAACTATGATCACAGCATTTGATGCCTTAGCCTCTTGTCTATAGAGTAAAGAATATAAGTGACCCTATCTACTTCTAGACTGGATGCCTATCCTACCACCCATCTTACTTCCTTGCGGAGGGGACCACCTCTATGACCCTAGGCATTATCCCTAGCTGGTAGTGCCACAAATCTAATCAGCTATGAAGTCTAAACTGAAGGTGCAATTATCCCATGCTAAGGACACTTATGGACAAAGTGACCAACAACCCCACAATCATAACATGCCTCAAGCACCCTACATTGTCTAGAAAGTTTAATAAATCCAGAATGACCACCCCGACTCAGAGAGCCTGATTGAATACCCATTTATGGCTGACTACTACTCAAATGACTGGAACTACTACAGCCAGGATGGCCCAATCTGATATCTAAATTGATGCCTTAACTGGATGACTATCAAGGCTCCTACCAGGGTGCCTACCCTGAAACCCTCAACCTGTGAACTATCAGCTCCCACTATAGTTGCCATGTTAATAATGTCTCTTATCGCTTCCCCCTTGGGCCTCATGATTCATCTTCTATATATAATAAATAGGCTTAGCAATCTCAGAAAAAAACTTCCCTAAGTCACCAAACCTTGTTTATCCCTATGAAGTTGTAATCTCAATCACCTATAAAGTATCAAATCCACTTATACTCACTAGGCCGAATTATAGTGGCGTGTTTGGCTAACTTATGGAATCTTACCTCATACTCAACCATAGACAAAGAACCCTATCTCAAAGTAGAAAACTTATCACAAAGACGGTCGCACATGCTGCGAGTCATGTACTTCCCTAAGAAAGCCTCAGAGAACTAAGTCTAAGTCACTTATGGATATCCAACCAGCCGATGTCACCCAAAACTACACCTCCATTGAGTATAATATGGTCAATGTCAAATATAGTAACCTAAAAGAGGTTAGGATTGAAACCATAGGGAATAGGCCAAATGTCTCTCACAAATTTGTTGAAGTAGTTAGAAAAATATGAGAAAGTGAATGGGGTATTTTCCTGTGAAAATAATAAAGTAGCAACAAGAATTGATCTCTTTAGTTGAAATCAATCTGAAATGAATCCAAGGACTGTGTTCCCCTTGGCTTCCTAAATCTATAGACTTATTGTGCTCAATCCAACTAACTAAATGCCCTTTATGTAGAATCTAACAAGATATGTATTACCAACCATCTTGTGAACACCTCTGGTGAATTTCACTGTTCACTTTGTGAGTCTCAGAGTGTCCTCTTACTAATCCTTGTTCTGTATCCTAGTTCAACTATCTCATTTTGGGAGTCAGGTTGATTAGACGAGGGTTGGTAGCCTTGAATTGCTGTTGTAATCTTATTTTCCTATTCTTAACCTCTCTAGTAAAGATGATCTCTCATACAAGAAAGTTCTTAACTTTTGTAGTAGTTAAGAAAACATACAACTCAAAGAAGATCACAATACAAATCATAAACACTAATTTAGAAGAATCTCACACTTCCTATACTTTGTTACTCCACGAGGGTTCCCACAACCCTAGTTAGGTGGTTTAGCCTCTAATGTTTCCAAGAATATCCGTGGGATTCAATAAAGAAAGCATAAGATGAATCTCACAATAATTTGAGAACAAATCCTAAATTCTCAAATTAATAATCAACTAAATAATAAAGAACAAAGGATTCCAAGATCAAAAATTGAATCTTAGAATTAATAAACATTTGTGAATGTAAAGAGCGTATAAACTAATACAAAAACATCAAAAGGGTATTTCTAGTTTTCATCATAACTTAAAAATCCTAACCAAAATAAATAGGAAAAATAGGGTCGGTGTCACTTATGGACCCATTTATGGGCCCCTCAATGGGTCATAAGTGATAGAAAATCTATAGAGTCTTAAGCTTGCCATCCACAATGGCAATTATGGAAATGTATGTGGTACTTATGCCCCTTAAGTTACCTCCTCGTAACTCTAAAACAATTCTTTAAACTTCAGAGCCTCAGAATCTTCAAACTATGCTACCTACATTGGCACTTATGGAGGAGTAAGTGGTACCTATGTGCAATAAATAGCCCTTCATCAATGTCAGAACAATTTTTACCTTTCTTGAACTTGCATACTCTGATACATACGAGCCCACTTACAGTGGCTGTAGGTTGCACTTAGGTCCTGTAGGTGGTCTCATAAGTAGAGTCCTTTTGCAAACTTCAACTCTTTTTCTTCTTTTAAGCTTTAAAACCTAGTTTCCTGTAAAATAAACTCAAAAACACATTATATCTAATAAAACAGACCTAAGTACTTGTATAATTTTTGGTTTTAAGCATCAAAAGTGCCTTAAAACCATGGCACGTCAACACCTTCAATTTAGAATGTACGTATGTCATCAGGCAACAAAAACAACACAATGATGCTTAAACAAGAGAAAACTAAGGTGCCTATGCCAGTCAATTTGATTTTAGCTCAAAACCTTACCCCTCCTATTTTTAACTTTTCAAAACCAACTGTGCAGATCTACATATCCCAATAATGAAACACAAAGGAATCAAGCTATGAAATTACATTAGCAATAAACAACCAAGCATATATGTAAATTACACTACCAAAACAGATAAGCAACTAACAGTACAACCCATATACCCTTAAAATAAAAAAGCCCCACTCTCACAGTATATTAATGTATGTGAATGCGGGGATGATCACAGACACTCTCACTTACAAAATAAGTTTCAATAAATGTCCATAGAATACCATAGGCTTGACCTTATTTTCTTTTCCTTAGTTTTTTGGACAGTCGGACTAGAATCACTATAGGACTTTATTCATCTTGTAATGTAGGTTTGGGGCCAGTATGGTATATTTAGGACTTTGGTAACTAAACCTCTTTTGGACCACATTTGGGATCCACTTCTCAACCATAACTTTTCTGTTTTTCCTTCCTTATTTCTCATTTTTTCTCTTTTATTGCTTATTCAAATTGGGTGCAATTTCCCATTTTTTTTTTTATCTTTTTCATTTTTTTCTTTTTTTTTTGTTTCTCTTTTTCCATATTTTTACCATACCCAGCTCTATATTTTTTCCTCTTTTTCAAACCTTTCTTCACACCTAATTTTTAACTATGCACCCCTATGATAGTCACCCTCAATCTAGGCAATTTTCCTGAGTTGAGGTGCATAATGTCCAAGGATGGATCAGGGCGAAAATAGATTTATTGTAACTAAACTGGAAAGGTAAAAGTTGAAAACAAGAAAATAGGTCTATGCAATCTCAAAACAGGGATCAAGGGATACTTTTTCACATTTGAATGGTTATTTAAGCTATGAGTGGACAAAATCAAGAATGGCTATGATCCTTTCCTAACCGACTACCCTTCAACCTAGGCAAGACTAACAGGGGAAGTTCTGAATTAAATGCACAAAGGATACTAGGTAAGCAATCTCACACACATAGCACAGTGTTATGTTACCAACTACTACATATCCAATTTATGCAAATTCTATGATTATTTTGTCCCTAGGTCCTAATGCCATAACAAGATTCATAGTGGTCAAACATATAAACACCTCACATAGTTTAAAACAAATTTTTTTTAGGGTTATCATTTTATTCTCAACCATTTAAACACAAACAAAATACATCAATTGCCCTTAGGTTTCTTATTTTTCTCCTAGTTAAACATAAATAAGCAAAACAAAACACAATACAACCTAAACATGCTAGTTCTACTATGATAGCGCAACCAACGGGATAATAAACATAGAAAGATAAAAAAAACCTCGCCTGTAGTACACCTCCACCCCTAACTAAAAGACAATGCACTATCTCTAATGCATAACTATAATCCAAAATAAAGGAAGAGGACATGCCTGCGATACTCTAGTCGTCTATCTTAGACTCTTACCTTCTAGGGTAAGAGGTATCTCACTTGGAAGAGGTGGTGGGACATAACTAGAAGATACACTTGCTATTATCTCAAAACTTCTCTGCGCATCAACTTCTGTGGACAACGTAGACTTATGGATGACCCATTTCAAGGCCTGATCATATGGTATAGTGGGGTCTTGCAACTCCTCATCTTTACCTTTCTTGGTCCCAACCATCAGGACTATATCCTCCTCAAAAAATAGATCAAATTACATATATGGACGTGGAGGTAATGACTATATGAATGAGGGAATAATCCAGGGAATGACCAATACTTGGCTCTCAGCAAGAGAGCATACCTCAACATGTAATATGGCCATCTCCTCCCAAATTCTTAATAAATCTAGAGCCTGTACATCGCTAAATGGTACAGACACCTGACTCTCACAAGCATCAATTTGAGCTGTAATTCCCCAGTAAAATCCATTATCTCAACCCTTATCTCTACTAGTACCCAAGCCTTAATATTCTCTAAAGTAGTCTTGACCCAAGGCAGAATCTATCCATATAATGTTGTATGTTGAGTCTCTACATCGATCAGACGGGTGGTAGTCTTATCCTTCTACACCACTCAGCACTATAATAACTCATGTGGTACACTAATAAAACCTGTAGTTGTGGGGCAGGGAGGAGAAGTAGATTCCCTACCAACTTAGAAGTAAAAGTCGAGGTTATAGTAGCAGTAGTCAGTGAGCCCTCCTTCTCAGTATTATTCTCGAGTGGAGCCCTCTGCTCGTCCATATCAAAATCATCACTAATGTCTGTCCTATCAATAGCCTCGATCAGAATTGAAAATCCCTCAAAATAGACCAAAATCATAGTAGGAGGTGGCTAAGCTCTCTAGGCAAGGATTGAGTTTTCTAGAGCCTTGATCAAACTAATATTTGTCATTCTCATCACCTTAATATTTATATCAATATCTGGAATATCTGGTCCACCATTCATATCACATAGCTATTGAATAAGGGAAGGGAAGGGAAGACTAGTGGTCTCACTAAATTCATGCTCGTGAATCTTTAGCCGAATCAGTGTCGCAAAATCAATCTCATATCCAGCAAGTAGGCTAACAACCAATGCATCTCTAACCTATGTCAATATATTGTCCAACGTAGTCCAACACATTCTAAACCATACCACAATCCACTAAAATTTTTCTATGAAATGCAGTGTTGCCTTTTTTATCTCCCTCTTTTCTTTAATCTAGGAGGTGTCATCACTTGAGTCAAAAATTCAAGTGGATATCCACCTTTCCAAATCTAGACTCTACCATCTAAAATCAATATCTCTCATAGTGCATCTATCTCATACAAATCTTAACCAAAAATCAAACTCTATAGCAGATGTCTGTGCTACAAACCCTGGCCCAAATAGCACTCAATGGATGGCCACGGTAGAAATATCCACTCTGAACCATTGGACTAGAGTACACTCCATATGTGGTGCTCAACTTCCCTACTTTTCCATAGGGAAATCAAATAGTGTGGTGGAGTAGAAAGCAAAAAAACTCCTATACAACAGTCGGGCTATAAGATCCCTAGGGCCGAGTCATCCACCCCAACCAATATCAATCAAAAGAAGCCTGCAGGTCTGATGCCCCTGCTAGCCCGATCAAGTTAATCCTCCTGTCAGTAGCAATACCTCTCTTAGGATAACTATACTTCATAATGTGGTTGTCCTGATCAAATATATGTTGTTTTTTCTCTATACACCATCTCAGGGTTATCTAAACTATAGGCACAAGCAGCCGATGATGGAATAAGAGGTTGAGCATTTTATATAGGTGGTTGTGTGTCATGTGTGAAGGATGATGAAATTTACTATGTCACCAGAGTTGTACCCTCCTCAAATTTGAGTGCAACTAATGCAGACTCACTAGCCGAAATAGATGCATCCTTTGACCTTACCTCAGACTGGAAGCCATGTGCGTTCTCTTTCTCTACCAAACTAGAAATAGATCTAGACTCAATCTCATGTCTAAATTCGGACTTAGACTCAAACTCATCCTCTATATTATACTCAAAATCCCTCTCTCCCTTCTCAGAATAGGGAGAATATGGTGGTGAGGTCTGGTACTTCTTCATCCTCGACCCAGGAATAGGTCTAAGTATATCCATTTGGATCCTGGCCTATGCTGGTGTAGGCTGAGTACCCAGCTGAGTCTATACTGGGGAAAGCTTGGTGTCTTTAATACCTAATAAAGATGCAACAATTGGTGAAGCCTTATCCTATCTCTGAGAGCAACCCCTGGTATGGCATGGGGCCATTGGAGTGTTGTTTGGCCTAATAAGGTACTCCTCTATAGATCTATTCTTGTCTAGGGACTCATCTCGGAGTCTGCACTGGAATTCCGTATTCGATGTTTCCTTAGGTGACATGGTATCTAAAAGAAGTAGTTGTAAGTACTTAAAATAGAATAAGGGGACAAAAAGTTGAAAAAAATTAGAACACCCAGGGTAGGGCACTTGTGACCCCACTTATGGACCATAAGTGCCATTTACGGGGGTCGTAGGTGCCCTCGTAAGTATCGAACAAAGCCCTGAAACTTTAGGGCTGACACCTATGAGGTCACTTATGGGTTGTAAGTACCATCGTAGGTACCCTTCTAAGGGTACTTCAAATTATTTTCAAAATTTTCCTCCCACCCAGTGTATTTTTGCAATCTTAAGTCCAATTTCACACACAAAAATATTTATCAAGTTTAACTACATAGGAATTGCATAAAAATTTAGGTTTTTATCTTCTTTTTAAACTTCTAATTCAATTTAGGGCTTGACAACAAATTTCCCATACATGAATAATGCAACAAATTTATATTTTCAACAGTCTAGGCTCCTACCTATCAAGATTCGTGAGTTTCATGCTATAATCAAAACTATTCTAAGTAACAACTCCATTTCTTTTCTAATAAACTATTTATAACCTGTAGGATCCATGAACTTTACCTTACTTTGTAGATAATGGAAGAACAAAATTGAACAAGATTGATGAAACCCTAATTTTAAGTGCTCTGTGTGTGCAAGTGAGAGAGAACAATCGTGGTTTTTACATTTTATGGCAGTTAATTGGAGATGGCTAGTTTGAATTTAAGAGCGAGCTACAAAATCTGTGAAAATGGAGGGGGGAGGAACAAATTTGGGTTATTATGGTTAATGGTCTATCGTATCAGGTCGGATCCACTTGGGTCTGACTCAGATTTTGAAATTTTTGACATAAATTTTTTTGGCCACTCACGAAGTGGCAGGAAAATTTTAATTCCCTCTAAACTTTGATCCCAATTTCAACGACCTCCTTTATAAGGTCGTAAGTAGTACTTACGACCACCGTAAATGGGTGCGTAAGTAGAAGTTCAGAGACCTAAAATTCTCAAATTTTCCCTTTGACATCTACTATATCACTCATCTGGCTTAAGTGGGTCGGTAAATTCCCTTACTTGGAATTTTTTGAATTTTGCAATTTTTCACCATGTTCTAGGTATTTTTTTTCATGCTTTACATCTATAAAAGTAAAAATAACGTGAACATTAAATAGTGGGTTTCCTTCTACCCAACGCTTATTTAACATCGTAACACGATATGGATATGATTGTTACTCAGACTTTACCAACAATCCTATGGGTTGCCTCCCATGAAGAGCCTAATTTAACATCGTGGCACAACTAGATTGTCTTGGCTACTTAGACTTCACCAAGAATTACATCAATGCAAACTTCCACTTCATCAATATTCCCCATATAGTGCTTTACACGCTGCCCGTTCACCTTGAACGAGACTTCACCATCAAAATTCATCTCAATAACACAATGTGGGAACACTCTAAGCACAATAAACAATGCATATCACCTAGACTTCAACTTGCCAGGAAATAAGATAAGTCTTAAATTATATTATAAAACCATATCACCAGGCTCAAACATACTTTTCTAGATCTTCTTGTCATGATACAGCTTCATTTTTTATTTGTATAGAGCTAAACTCTCATAAGCTCAGAACTGGAATTCATCGAACTCATTTACCTTGCTCATCCTCGGATTAGCTAGATCACGCCACTCAAAATATAACTTTTTGAACGCCCATAGTGCCTTGTGCTCAAGTTTGATCAGCAAGTGGCATGCCGTACCATACATAAGAAGATATGGAGGGGAACCTATTGGGTTCTTATAAGCTACCCAGTAGGCCCACAAAGCATTGTCTAACTTCTTTGACCAATTAGTCTTGTTATCATTCCTAGTCTTCGCCCATATGGACTTGATCTCACTATTGGAGACCTCAACCTACCCACTCGTCTAGGGATGGTAAGGTGTTTCCACCTTATGCTTTACACCATATTATTTTAGTATAGCCTTACAAAAATTACAAAAATGAGGCCTACTATAACAAATAATGGTACGTGGAGTGCCAAATCGAGAAAAGATGTTCCTCTTTAAAAATATGGTGACACTTTTTCCCTCATTGTTCGAAAACAAAACCACCTCCACCCATTTAGAAACATAGTCAAAAACCACCAAAATATACTTCATCCCATAGGATCTCATAAACGGACCCATTAAATCCATTCCCCACACATCAAACATCATCAACTCCAAGATAGGTGTCATGGGTAGTTTATGTTTCTGTGAAATATTACCTTGTCACTGACACTAATCACAGGCTCAAGAAAAATCATGATCTTCATTGTAGATAGTCAACCAATACTACCCATACTACAGAATTTTGTAGGCTATACGAGTACCACCATAATGACCTCCAACTGGTGATGAATGACAAGCCTCACGGATGCTCATCATCTCCACCTCAGGAATACATCTCTAAATAACTCCATCCACCAAAATCCCAAAAAGATAAGGCTTATCCTATATAAATTTCCTCATCTCATGTATGAACTTCTTGCACTGCTAAAAAGATAAATCTTTTGGGATAAGATCACTTGCCAAAAAGTTGGCAAAATCCCCAAACTAGGGGATTAAGTCTTGAGATGCTATCAAATCCCGCTCATTTTGAAAAGTATCATCTATATTAAGCTTATCCCCTAATTTCAACATTTCCTCCTCCTCAAGGTGGGACAAGTAGTTTGCAACCTGGTTCTCAGTGCCTTTTTGGTATTTCAACTCAAAGTTAAATTTTGGAAGCAAGAGTACCCAATGTATCAACCTCGGCTTCACATCTTTCTTTGACATCAGATACCTCAGTGCTTCATGATCGTATGAACTATGAATTTGACCCCTATCAAATAGGACTAGAATTTCTCAAATCAAAAACCACTACGAGTAATTCCTGCTCAGTCACTATATAATTTTTCTATGTTGACATTGTTGTCCTAGGAAAACCCCCAAGGACACACCACTAGCATCGCACATCACCTTAAAAGACAAGTACTAATTTGGAGACACAATAATATAATCCAAGATCAACCGCTCCTTATTGCACTCAAATGTCTTGACACATGCATTATCGAATATGAACTTTATTTTCTTCCCCAAAAGCTTGCATAATGGATTAGCAATTTGAGAAAAGTCCTTGATGAATCTCTTATAAAACCCAGTATGACCCAAGAAACTTCTGATGCCTTTGACTAAAACTGAAGGTGGTAATTTTTAAATCACATCTATCTTTCCCGTATCAACCTCAATACCTCTTTCTGAAGTCTTTTGTCCAAGAATAATCCCCTCCTTCACCATAAATTACATTTTTTCCAATTCAAAACTAAGTTGCACTTCTCATATCTATAAAGTGCATTGGCTTAATGGGCCATAAAATCATCAAATGAGTCATCAACAACCAAAACGTTATCCATGAAGATATCTATAGTATCCTCTACCATATCAAAAAATATCGACATCATGTAACGCTAAAAGGTGGTCAAACCATTGTACAGTCCAAATGACATCCTCTTGAACATAAAAATACCATATAGGAAAGTAAAAGTAGTCTTCTCTTGCTCTTTGAGGGCAGTGGAAATCTAATTGTACCATGAATAAACATCAAGAAAATAGTACCAAGCCATGTCTGGAAGTTTTTCTAGCATCTGCTCTATGAACGACGTAGAAAAATACTCTTTTTGTGTCCAAGTGTTCAAATTTCGGTAATCCATGCACACTCTACATCAAAAAACAAATCTCATGCGTACTAACTCATTTTTCTCATTTGGGACCATAGTGATCCCACCCTTTTTATGCTCACATTGATCCTGGTTGACCCATCTACTGTCTATAATGGGATAAACCACGCCCGTATCTAACCACTTTATGATTTTTTTCTTCACCACCTTTTACATAGGTGTATTCAAATGAAGCTGGTATTTGATGCTGGAAACATAATTTGATTCAAGCTTAATTTTATGAGTACAAATCCTGAGTGAAATCCCTACAATGTCTGCAATAGTCCATTCGATAGCCTTATTAAGTCTCTACAAGATTGAAATCAACACCCCAACCTATGACTCCAACAAATTATCTGAAATAATGATTGATAAGGTATTCTTAGTCTCAAAAAAAAATATCACAAATGAGATGGTAGAGCCTTCAATTTCAAGACTGGTGGCTCATCAATAAATTGTTGATCTAGGGGAGTAGCCCTATTTTTCAAGTCAAGATCTAACTTTTTCAGAGTATAAGAATAATAAATTCTACCATATAGTACACTCACCATCTAATCATATTCATCGATATCATCACTATCAAAGTTCATGATAATTATTGTTAGTGCCTCAACTCCAAGTCTCTCCTCAATAGGGATAGTTAATGCATCATCATTAATAGTGTCTATCATAGACATCACCCATATATCCTTTGGTTTCTGTATCAACCGACATAAATTAAAAGTCATCTACTTATTATTAAGTTTGAACTTAACCTGTCTCATGTCTATGTCAATTCCCTACCTGTAGCTAGAAAGGGCCTTCCCAAGATAATAAGGACTTCAACGTCCACCTCACAATTAAGGATCACAAAATCAACTAGAAATATTAAGGATGCCACCTTCATCAACACATCACATAATATACCAACCGATTTCTTCATAGTGTGGTCGGCCATTAATAGCCTCATAGATGTCGGTTTGGGTTCCCCTAACCCCATATGCTTGTACACCACCACCAACATTAGATTAATACTAGCTCCCAAATCATATAAAGCTCAAAAGAAGTTGAAGGAACTAATGGTACATAGAATAGCAAAGGCTTCAGGGTCTTTCTTCTTCACTACTAAAGATCGAGAAGCAATAGTACTATAATGGTGCATATTATTAGCAGGCTCAAAAGTCACCATCTATATCTTAGTAATCGAATCCTTTATAAACTATGTATAGCCTGATATCTTCTCCAATGCTTCCACAATAGGAATATTAATAGACATTTTCTTCAATATTGATATAAACTTTTGATACTTTTCTTCCTCTTGCTTTTTCTTTAATATCTAAGGAAAAGGTGGGGGAGGCCGTGGAATGGTCTTTAACATAGGCTCAATTTGTTCCCCTTACCGTTATCCTTCTCAACTATTTTATCAACACCCATCAATTTTTGTGATGACTGACCACTAGTCATGAACTTTTCAGGTTTCGCTTTGAGTACATCATAAATGTTAGCAACATCATCCCGAACCTCATCAACTATAGGCATAGGAGGATCAATCGTATCCTTACCACTCCAAGTGGTAATGGACAAATAGTGACTATAATTCTTTAAATTCTACATTGTATTACTCAGAATAGTGACCGATGGATATTGTTTCAAGGTTGTTCACATCTGATGAAATTATTGCTCAAGTTGCTTGATCTCAGTAGCATGCAATTCCACTTTATAGATCACACCTTGAATATCTGTCTTAGTCTCCTTATGGAAATTCTCTTGATTCTCAGACCTCTTAACTAGCTTAGTGAGAAACGCCTCCATCCTCGAATCAATATAACAATTCCCTAATGGAACATATGCACTACTCTTCTCTTTATAATCATCCTTACTCCTCCAGTCACCTCTCTCTCTACTTAAATCCCTATATTTATCCCTATAATAGTTTGGGACTTAGTTCCTTTTCCTCAAGTTCCAAGTGTCTTGAATAGACCCTTGGCCCTTGGCTTGAAAACCTGCCAACTCTCTATCTAGCTACTTTGCCTTTTCTTTAACATCAAAATCATACAATCTAAGTTCTTTACCTTGTGTTCCCACAACATTTACTTTTTTGAAATTCATAGTTGCAAATTGCTTAGTCAGTAACCCAATCTCTATCCCCAACTCTGCAACTTCTTGAGCCACAGTCATCTACGATTCTTTGCTTGCTAAAAGCCCCAATAGCATAAGTGTTAGTGCCTCTTTCTGCCTCTCAAGTATGCAACCCTTGGTTAGTAAAAGAGACCTGATCTAAGATTTTCAATGTTGCCTCCCAACGTAGGCTCATGAAACTCTTTCTTAAACCTAAAGTATCATCAACTCTTTCTTAAACCTAAATTGTGGCTCATACAATAGTTTAGAATGTAATTGCCTAAAACTATAAAGCTCATCCTTCAATTACAATATTCTTTGTAGAAGGGAAGAATCAGTATAAGAACTATTTACACAACTCATTCTAATTAGTAATGGACCCATGAGGTAGTTCCCCAAACCATAATGTCACTTCACCAATTAGAAAGAATGGGAACAACGTGAGTCTCAAAGTGTTCTAACTCACCTTAGGTATATCATAGGAAGTGAAGATACCAACAAAATTCATGATATGCATGTTTGCATCATCATTCAACAAATTGACAAGTACATCCTTCAGATTAAGCTAATAGATCACAGACTCGTGATATCAAACTTCACCCCTTGTTAACTCAGGAGGAATGATATCTCCTATCTTGATAGGCTAAAAAAATTCCTAGGTCATCTTATGGATCTTCATATACTAGAAAGTACTGATAAGTTAGGAGTACTTGAGCTCTATCTCTTCTAGCTCTGTCGAGTTTTGCTTGATGATCAGCTTCATGTCTTTGTCTCTCCTCTTGAGCTTTATGACAGGAAGCCTTATTATCTCTTATTACATTTTCTTCCATAAGTAATTGCGTAGTGGTTTGCATATCATCTCCTAAACACCATGTCGCGGTGGGGGAGTCAAATCATTTGGATCACCGTGTTCTGACATCCTATGATTATGTTGTAGGGTTATTTCAAGCTCAAGATCAAGCGGTACCAATAGATTTCCTTGAGTTATAGTATTAGGCATACACCAATGTACCCCTCAAGAAAAATAGAAAAGTAAAATGCAACAAACTCTATCAATTAATCCATAAGTGTATTCCCAGGAAATAACGCCAAAATTTTATATCGCCTAAAACTACACCTCCAAGAAGTATAATATGGTCGATGTCAAATATAGTAAACCAACAAAGATTGGGTTCAAACCTATAGGGAATTGGCTGAATATCTCTCATAAATCTGTTGAAGTGGCCAAAAAAATGTGTGAAAGTAAATGGGGGGTTTTGCTGTGAAAATAGTAAAGTAGAAACAAGTCTTGATCATTTTAATTGAAATCAATCTGAGATGAATACTAGGACTGTGTTACCCCTGGCTTCTTAACTCTATAGACTTATCGTGCTCAATCCAACTAATCCAATGCCCTGCATATAGAATTTGATAAGTTATGCATCACGAACGCCTTTGGTGAATTTTACTCTTCACCTTGTGAGTGTTAGAGTGTTATCTTACTAATCCTTACCTTTGATCACAGATTAACGATCTCCATTTGTGTGTTAAGTTGATTAGACGAGGGTTGGTAGCCTCGAATTACTATCGTAATCTTATTTTCCTAATCTTGACCTCTTTTGTGAACATAATCTCAAATACATGAAAGTTCCTAACTTCTATAGTAATTAATAAAGCATACAACTCGAAGAAGATCAAAGTACATGCATAAACACTAATTTTGAAAAATCTCACACTTTCTCAACTTCGTTATTTTGACAGGTTTCCCCTAACCCTAGTTAGGTGGTTTAGCTTTTCATGTTTACAAGAATATCCATGGAATTCAATAAAGAAAGAATAAGATAAATCTCACAATAATTTAAGGAAAAAACCCAAATTCTAAAATTAATAATCAACCAAATAATCATGAACAATGGATTCCAAGATCAAAAGTCGAATCTTAGAATCAATAGATAAATCTAAATGTAAAGAGTATATAAGATAATAAAAAAATATCAAAATGGTATATATAGTTTACATCAGAACCCTATAAATCTTAGAAAAAACAAACAGGGACAACTGGGTTAGTTGTCACTAATGGACCCACTCACGGGCCGTAAGTGGCACTTACGAGCCCCTTTGTGGGTCATAAGTTACATAAAATCTACAGAGTCTTCAGATTGCCACTTATGATGGTATAAGTTATACTTACACCCCTTAAGTGACCTTCTCATAACTTTCAGACAATTCTTCAAACTTTAGAGCCTCAGAACCTTGAAACTCTACTACCTACGTTGACACTTATGGTGGCATAAGGTACCTATACATCGTAAGTAGCCCTTCGTTTATGTCAAACCAATCTTCACTTTTTAGGTTCTCTAAACTTGCATATTTTGATACTCATGAGCCCACTTATAATGACTGTAAGTAGCACTTACGGCCTGTAGGTGGTCTCATAAGTGGGGTCCTTTTGCATACTTCAACTCTTTTTCTTCTTTTAAGCTCCAAAACCTAGTTTCCCCCAAAAAACAAAAATACATCATATTTAACAAAATGGACGTACGTAATTGTATATTTTCCTATTTTAAGCATAGAAAGTGCCATAAAACCATGGCACATCACTGTCCTAGAATCAAGATAACCTCTCCACTACCTCCTCACTATTGTGTCTAGATGATGTGCTATAAAGTCTACTCTACATAACTCGACCAACCCTAAATCTCGTAACCTCTCCTCACAAATGGATATAAACTCATAAGCATCCTCTTCTGGCATCCCGACAAACCTGGGTGGAATCAATCTAAAAAATTAGCCCAACATCTTTTGTTCCTATGAGGACAAAGCTGGTTGGGATACTACCATTTGTGAGGCTACTGGTGCTAGTAGAACCTCCACCCTAGGCGCCGCTGTGCTAGGCTGTGCCCCTAAATCAACACCACCCTATATTGTTGACTGAGTCCCTCTATCGGTAGACCACCAACTAACCCAATAGTTGTACTAATGCATCTTGAAGAATCAAAGAGGTTATAAAATTTAGTGGATCTTGGGTTGTCCCCTAGCGCACTTGCTTTTATGGTGGTAGAATATATAGAGCTCTCTTAGTCTTAGGAGCTATGTCCGGATGAGGTGATAGATCCCTGTCCTGATCTAGAACTGTGGGTACTACTCTATCCTTCCCCAAGGTTAGGGTTGACCTCAGCTCCTAATCAAAACTCTAGAAGTAGGCTAAGGGTTTTGATCCACGGCTCCGGCTCCTTGTTTCCTAGCCATTTGTGTCAAGAGTGAACCAATAAAGATTAAAACCCAACTCAGACCTAATACACGGAAATAGATCAAGAAAATTAGATTTTTCCCTAAAAATGCTTTGTAGCTTATCGAAGATAGGATAAAGATATCTGCACAATGATCCGCAAGACTCTACTAAACATCAGCTCTACTACCAACAATACCATTGAAACCTAAGATCAGATACCAAGCTATCATGACCCAATTTCTCAAGTCATGATGGTGCCTACTTTATCCCACCAGTAGCCAAGACAAATTAAAGCCAAGAATAATAGGTAACAGGTTAATAGGTAGAAACCAAAAAATACCAAATATAATAATAAGCAAAATACAAAAAGGAAACATGTAAAGTATATCCAAATGAGAGAAAGAAAAAACCAAAATATACAAATAAATCCCTCTAAAGTCCTATTAAGGTTGGTACTAGAGGTACTGCTAAAAGAAACTTAGAGTGCTAGAAAGAATCCAAAACAAACATAATATATACAAGCAGTCTCGAGTATAAAAGATTAAACTAGAACAAATAGAGCAGGATCAAACTCGGACAACAGTAAGCTCACCCTACTCCAGATCAATATTGAAAAATAGGAATCATGTCAATGTCGACTGCTAGTACTCAGAGATGCATCAGTGGTAAAGAGGCAGAAGTGTAGTATGAGTACAAAAACAATGGGTACTAAGTAGGAATCATTGGCCGACTGAGCTTAATACAAAAAAAGTATAACAAAAATAAGAGGGTGTAATCTAGGTCAACAGTATATAGGGATGGAAAGGTAAATAACTATCAAGCTATGAAAATATGATAAAGGAATAAGTAAAAGCAATACAGAAAGACAAATAATGCATTAGTAAAAGACAAATCAAACATAACCAAACTAGGTGCCCACAAGCCCACTAGGCAAACTAGAAAAGACAGTTAAAACCCAATCGAGCCCCCATAAGCTAGTGAAACACACAAGAAGTAATTTATTTTAAAAAGAGTGTAAATAATCCTTAACTGAATCAACCCCATGAAACTATATTAGCCATCTAAATGTCCACCAGGATTAAACCAACACCAATAAGTAGAAGCGAGAGGCTAGACGACGGGCTCGAACTGACAGTGGTGGATAATAACAAGAGGCTATATGCCAGATTCAAGCCAAAAATAGTGGCAAATAACGAGAGGCCACATACATGATATACAAAAAAACACATAACCAGATGTCAGCTCAAAGCAAAAATCAGAGAAACCACAACTCCAAGAACAACCTTAGTTAGTACCAGAACTCCCAAATCATCATAATCAGATGCCAGATTCAGGTGAAAAGTCATAATAACCATATCCAACTATAAAATTAAACCCAATCCATACCATAACCAATGCCAAAGTGGTACCAAAATTCAAAATAGATGACAAAAATAAAGTATATCCTGACCCTAAATTGTAACTAAAAAAGATATTAATTACCATTTGTATATCATAATTAAAAATGGGCAAATATTAGGTTTCACAACTTAATTTAACGACCTAAAATGGTAGATTCTATATTATATTAAAAGATAAGGGATCAAAATTTTCTAAAATAGGGTCCTAATCAGATAAAGAAGGCATGATATATATATATATATATCAAAAGATACGCAAACTACAAGTACTTGTTCAAAAATATCATAATAGTACATAATTACCATAAATAGGCTCAATCTAAAGATAGATTAAACCTAGCCTACCTCGATACCAAATCTAAAAACCTCTTCGAGAAGCCTCCGAATACTGCCCTACTAGAACTCATGCTTGAATAATTGATGTGGATAATTACTTTTCTTTTGGGGATCATGTTTGATATAAAAATATAGTTGTCAAAAATCAAGTTTTCAACATATTTCATATATATTATACACTGATTTTAGTACTATTGTGATGGCGTCCAAGCAACACCTCTTTTTAGATAATGATGCGGTTGTTGTTAAGCTATAGTAACCCAAATAAGGTTGGAGTCGAATCCTAAAGGAACATTGGCTTTATAGATCTCAGTAGTTGTAGTCAATGGTCAGAAAAATAAAAGTAAATAAGGGGTTTTGTTTGTAGTAATCTCAAACAAAGAACGGTATTAACGTGGTGGAAATCAGTCGTAATTGAACACTAGGATTGTGTTCCCCCTGAATCCTCAACTCTGTAGGCTTATGGTGTGTTTTTGAACCAATCCAATACCTTTTATGAAGATTCGATAAGTTATGTACCTCCAACAGTCATATGGACGAGTAGGGGGATTTCACCCTTTACCTTTTGAGTCTCAAGGTATCGAACGACTAACCCTTATCTTGATCCCAGTTGACTATTACCTTTCGAGTCTCTAGTTGTTAGATAAAACCTAACCATATTACGTAGATAGAACCTAGAAGCATGGATCGACAGTTAAATTCCAAATTAGTATTGTCCTTATCTTTTCCTAGTAACTACTCCTCTTTTGGAGTAAGTAGCAATATTCAGGTGGGATCCTAATGCACCCATTAAGAAATTAATCATAACGAAGATAAAGCAATACATGCCTTTGGTATTGGTTTCGTTCAATAATAGCACTTCTCCTACTTTGTTAATTCATCAAGTTTTCCACAACCCTAGCTATGGGTTTTAGCCGCTCGTGATTGTGAAGAAATCAATAACATTCATAATAGAAAGAACAGATGAAATCACAATGATAAGATGAATAAAACCCCTTAAATTGAATAATCAATCAAAGTAAATACATGGAAATCCCAAGATCAAAGATGGATCTTTTAATCATAATAACACAAGTCAAAGAAAACCTCAAAATTTCAAAAGTTTTAATTTTTCCTCAATTTTCACATCCCTATAACCTATTTGATATCCCAATAATTCCAATGCATAAACACTACTCAATAATCATGAATTTCAAAGAAAACAAACATGTTCAACTTATGGTATTCCTAAACTTAGAATTTTAATTCAACACAAGGCCCTACATTATGATTTTAGGATACTTCAAGACTCCCTCATACAAGTATAATATTTTCTATATATTTTGCAATTGAATACATACATCAACTTGTTTTAGTAATAGATAAACCAATATAAAACCATTAGGAGCCAAGAAAATTACCTTTTATATGAATATCTAGAAGAGAATAATGGAGAACTCAAGCAAAACCAGGGTTGAAACTTGTTTTTAGCGTGTTGGTACAAGTTAGTATTTTAAAAAAGTGTCATTTAGCCTTTGCTTAAGTGTGGGTTGGTTTATGTTTTAAGTGGGAAGTATGAATTCAAAGAGAAAAGTGAAGTTTTGAGGATTAGAATGAGTTAGAGTGAGGCTAAGAATGTTTTTATATATGTAGGGGGGGAGGGGTTCTTTAGGTCATATTTAAATGTTGGTGGGTACAAAATTTTAAATAAAAAGTGGTCCCAAAAGTTGACCTACCCATTCCTTATAGCCACGGCCAGGCCTTTGGTGCAGGTAGTACCTACTGCCCACAAGTACTGGGCTAAAATTCTTTGCCCACTTTTCTGCAACCCGGACTTGGTTTTTCAATATTTTCCCTGATACTTATGGTCCTACAACCTAAGTTTTAGGTTCCAAAAGTAAAATTAAATGCAAGAGTCCATAACTTACCATTTTTCATCCTCAAAAGTTTAACTTTTTGACTTATTACTCAACTTACTGTGTGGGATTTGTGAATATGATGGACTGGTCAAACAGTCCCCTTACCTATAAATCAATGAATATAGATTTTTTTTATCGTATTCTAGGTAAGGTCCAAAAGCTAAAAACCTACAAAAAGACAAAAACAACAAAAATGTGAACACTAAAATAGTGGGTTACCTCCCACTCGGTGCTTGATTTAACATTGTGGAACGACATGACTATATTTGTTACTCAAACTTCACCTGCAAGCCCATGGTTTTGCTCCCATACAACGGTTGATTTAACATCATGGTACAATGTGGGTATCTTGACTACTCAAAATTCTTCAAAATACTAATATGAATATCCCCCAGAGTTATTAATAAAAACAATCACCAACACTACCTCATGTCGGTTGACTGCTTCATTGACTTTTAGATGTTGAATGTTGCCTTCTCATCGTTGACTCTGAATTTTAGCTACCATTTTCCCATATCAACCATAGCTCTGCTGTGTCCAAGAATTGTCTTCCCAAAATAATGGGCATCTCGGTGTCAACCTTATCAACTAAGATGATAAAGTCAATTGGAAAGATGAAATTATCCATCCTCATGATCATATCAAATGAGATTCCCACTGGCTTCTTTTGTGTACAGCCATCTATCAATAGTTGTATCAAATTTAGTTCCAGAGGGTTCAAGCCCAATTGCTTGAATATGACCAGTGATATCAAATTAATGTTGGCCCCTAAATCATACAAGGCTTGGGAAAATTGAGATGAACCATTGGTGCATGATATAGTGAATGCACCATGATCCCCCTTTTCTATACCAAGGGCCTAGTTATGACTGGACTGCACTGGTGAACACCATAACATCCTCAAAATTTTATTCTTTCTTCCTTATGACCAACTGTTTCATGAACCTGGCATGTAAAGGCATCTTCTCTAATACCTTAAGAAGAGGTATGTTCAAGCTCAATTCCCTCAGCATCTTAATAAACCGCTTAAACTTACCTTCCTCTTTCTTTTACCTCAATTGCTGAGGAAAAGGTGGGGGTGGTCTCAGAATATGTGTAACTTCTAGCTCAATGACTGGACCTTTACCTTTTCTTTAGCAATTTTACCTTTATCACTTATTACTTTCTCAGACACAGCAGGTGCCTCATCATCAATAACTTCAGTAACAGGTAGTGAGGGATCTATAGTAGTGATACTACTTCTTGTGGTAATATCAAGTACATGACCATCATTTCTCAAATTTTGCACTATGTTGCTTGATAGGGTACCTGGCTGCCTTTGGTTCAGAGTTGCTGACATCAACCCAAAGTGGTGGTCTAACTACTTTATAGAAGTGTCATGTGACTCAACCTTCTGAGTCAACCCTAAAATATCGGCCTTATTCGCCTTAAGGCTGGTCTTCTAACTTTTTTGACCCTTTACTAGCTTATCCAGCATCTTCTCCATTCTATACTTTGCATCGCATCTACCAGGTGGAATATACCTATCTCCCTTCTTTATGTAGTCATCCTTCTTTCTCCATTCACTATCTCACTCTCTACTATGATCTATGTATCTCTCATAATAGTTCTAACCTTGGTTCCGTTGCCCTTGGTCTCAAAAACCCGCCATTTAATAATCCATATAATTAGCTTCCTTTTCTAATTTGACTCGTATGCCTTAGAAGTTGGCCCTAATGTTACTACTGAATGAACTTTCTAAGAATTTGTTGTTATAAACTGCATTTCTAGCACCACTAAATTAGTCCTTATTAATGTAATTTCTTGTGCTACTGTATCATCAACTACTCTCTAGTCGCAGGAGGCTCCAATAGCATATATACCAGATCTACTCTCAGCCTCCCAAGTTTTCCACCCTCAATTAGTGAGTGAAATTCAATCTTACATCTCATAAGTTATCTCCCAACGTAGCCTCATAAAGCCTTCTCTATATATAGTGTCTACCATGACTCTAGAAGTAATGTTCAAGGCTCTATAAAATATCTCTGACAAGCTTGTCCCTAACAACTAATGGTTTGGCACCATGGTCAGCTTCTTCTTAAACCTGAACCAAGCCTTGTACAAAGACTTTGACTGCAGCTACCTAAAATTATAGATCTGGTGCTTGAGTTGTAACATCCTTGATGGAGGGAAGAACCTATTTAATAATCACCTACGCTACTCATTCCAAGTCGTGATAGATCCTCTTGGCAATTACCCTAACCATAACAATGCTTATCCTGTAAGCGAAAAGGGGAAAATACTCATTCTAAGTGCTTTCTGATTTACCCCTATATTTGTATATGAACTCAGATCCCGAGGAAATTATCAAGGTGCAAATTTTCATCATCGATATACAATCATGCAAACACACCCTACAAAATTCATAAGTTGGATCATGGCACTCGTGATGTCAAATTTGATGCCTAGGGGAAAAATAGGAGGTACTGTGGCTCGAGTCTTGGTCGACTCAACATAACCTAGATCTTCTTCATCTTCTATATATGGATTCATGTACTGATATGCTGGGATTACTTGAACATGGGTACCTCTAGCTCTATTTTGGTTTTCACTGAGTATTTCTCGGTGGTTTGTTGCCTGTCTCTTCTCAAAAAGATCTGCCTCTCTAGATACTCTCTAAGCTTCTTCCATTTCCCTCTTCTCTACATCATCTTGAGAAATAAGTTCACCAGTATGAAGATCAACAATATCCTAAACTCTTTTGGGTGGAGGTATAACATCACAAACCCTTTAACGATTAATAACTCTTTTCAGCTCAGACATCCTACTATGTGTTTGTAAGATCTTTGCTAGATTTGGATTGACTGGGAGTAAGGGATTTTCTCTACTATGTGTGTTAGGCATACACCGGCATATACCCAACTAAGAACAAAAATAAAAATAAAAACCTAAAAACTGCAATAATATTCAATTCAAAAATCAACACCGTGTTTCCCCAACAATGGTGATAATTTCTTGATGAAGTCCAAGCAATACCTCCTTTTAGATGATGATATAGTCGCTGACAAGATATAGTAACTCAACTAAGGGTAGGGTTAAATCCCAAGGGATCAGGTGGTTTTGTAGATCTTAGAGTTATAGTCTATAGACAGAACAAGAAAAGTAAACAGGGGGTTTTGTTTGTTGTAATCTCGAACCAAAAAAAAATACTAAATTAGCTAAAATCAGCCGTAAGTGAACACTAGGATTGTGTCATCCCTAGCTTCTCAATTCCATAGGCTTATCATGCGTTGTTGAACCAATCCAATACCTTGCATGCAAAATTGATATGTTATGTACCTCCTACGATCTTTTGGCCGAATAGGAGGATTTTACCCATTAACTTTTGAGTCGTAGGGTGTCTCACTACTAAACCTTATCTTGATCCCAGTTAACTATTACCTTTTGAGACTCTAGTTATTAGATGAAACCTAATCATCTTACGTAGATAGAACCTAGGAGCGTGGATCGACTGTTAAACTCTAAATTATTGTTGTCTTAATCTTTTCGTAGTCAGTACTCCTCTTTTGGAGTAAGTAGCAATATTAAGGGAGGAACCTAATGTTTTCACCCATTAATAAATCAATCATAACGAATATAAAGCAATGCATGCCCTTGGTATTGGTTTCCTTCAACAATCACACTTTTCCTACTTTGTCAATTCGCTAGGATTTCCATAACCCTATCTATGGGTTTTAGCTACTCTTGTTAGTGAAGAAATCAATAAAAATTATAATATAACGCATAGATCAAATCACAGTGATAAGATGAATAAAATCCACAATCATAAACTGAATAATCAATTAAAGTCAATACAAGGAAATCCCAAGATCAAAGATGGATCTTGAAATCAAAATATTTTATTGAGTGTTAAAAGTGTGTTAATCTTACTAAAAAGTACATAAGGGGTATTTATATTACATGACAAAACCCAAAAAACAAAGCCTGAATGAAATAGGAGAAAATTGGCTTGGTGGCCACCTGCTCTCTGTATCTGTGGTCTGGCATAGGGCCAGGTGCAGACCGCAGGTACCAGATGGACAATTTTCCTACAAGTCAGGTCTCGAGATTTTGGATTTCTGGCAACCGCTTTGTCTAAATACGGTCCATAGGTCTACATGCATTTTAGAGGGGTGATAAATATTATTTCTACCAAATAGCAATTTACATTAAATATTCCACAATATATTTTGTATTACTGGAATTCTTAAACAAACCATCCCAAAACTAAAATTTTAGTCCCTACAAGTCTTAAATAACTTAATGCATTTATAGAAAAGCACTAGACACCAAAAATGTATAAAATAAATTGAAATGACTATAAGGGTCATTAGAGTTACACATGTGATAAGTACAGGGTCATTGTCACTTCCTTTGTTGTGAATGAAGTTAGATTGAGATGATAGATCAATGGTATTAATAGGATTCATAATTGGGTAATTGTGTTATCGGGCTTCGTAAGAGAATACTGTGGATAGTGGTGTTTTGGTGCAATTACTTGTTATATCTCATTGCTAATTGATCTTATTTAGTTTATGTTTAAGTATGGATTTTAAGTTAACTTGACTGATGATACCTTCTAGTACGTAATATTTGTAATGATACTACCTATGTTCCTATTTTTGAGTGCAAACATTATTCCAGAAGCTAAGACAATACCTCAAGTTTAGTTCATGATGGACAACTTAGTGATCCAAGGGTGAGCACCTATCTTCTGGCAACCATTGAATATTCTCATTGATCAAGTCCACCCTTTTAGCTAATGACACTCCTTTATTATTAATTTTGATATAATCATTTTTGTTTTTAGTTTTTATAATGCTCTTATACGGTGACTATTGGGTCATTAGGATTATGTAATTTGTAGTTATTTCTACATTATTATTTTTTGTTTGGTTTATGGAGACCAAATATTTGTTTAGTCAAGATTATTATTGATTTACAGTGGCTAGGTAATTAGTTTGCAGATTAAGTTTGATAGTTCTCCTACTGAAGGGTTAGTGTGGGTTCCACTCAGAGTTATTTAAGTTGTGACAAAGGTGGTATGAGAGCCCTTATTTTGTCGATATCATTGTACAATATCGAGTATAGTAGATTCTTTTAGAATGGTACAAAGATATCTATACTTTTATTTGAGAGGCTACATAACATTAGGAGATCTCACTCATTTTTTTCTTTTATACTAGTACTCGATTTGAATTGGTATATGGTTATTCAAAAAAATAGTATATGACTCTTTTCAGTCCTATCTTGCAGATGGTGAATACATGCATCAATAGATTAGAGGCTAGAGTAGCACCTGAGGCAACTGTTGGGGCCATATTTGTGTGTCGAGTTAAAGTGAGAAAGAGATGGAAGGGGTGAGATTAAGAGGCAACACCCTCCAAGGTTGGATCCTAAGATATCAGAGGCTCAACTAGGCGGAGATCACTTCTTCCATATATGAGGATACTAGATATGGTTTTTAATGAGGAAATGATACTATAGAATGGGGAGATATTATTCAAGGAGATATTATTTCCATGCAGGAAGGTGAAATATAAGTTTAGTTATCCATAAAGTTGATTCAGAAGAATCTAGAATTTTTGAGTTGTTTGGATGGTACAAGAACTACTTAGAAATTCTAATTGTTCAAAATCTAGGGTTGTATCCTACTACTTCCATGTCACCCATAATGGACGAAGAGTCAAAGACAGTGTTTTTCCATATCAGTGTAATGACTATTTTGGTCATTTTCCGTATTTCTGCTTATTATCACTATTTGAGCTTCTCTAGCTGCCCCCAAGTCATTTATGGCTTGCTGTGACTGACTGTTCAATTACCAGGCAGTCCATTGGGTTTTTAGAACCAATTCTCTATTTAGAAGTCTTCACTGGTTCCAAATGGCCATGGGTGAAACTTCAATGAAACAATCTTGAATGTGAATTTTGACTGCACAGCAGCTCTGAATAGCAATTTTAAGCTAAGTAGACCTTTGATTTGGGTCTGATGCACCCGAGCTCATTTGACCTATCGATCAGAAAGTCAAAATTTTGAATGTTTAGGTGTGGGGCCCATATTTGGTCAAAATGACCTCGGATTTAAAATCTAACTTCACCAGTGCATCCAAAACGATGAATTTAGGTAGTTACATATTTTTTTTACAAAAATTAGATTTTGAATAAATCTCGAGGAATTATTGGAAACTTGGAAATTTTCCATGTTTTTCTAGTACTGGTGCAATGATGATCACAGCATGAAGGAGAAAATCATGGCATGATGATTGCAGTAAGGCCACACCAATTATAGCAGCACGATTGTAGCCCGTGCCTCAACGATCATGGAATCTCATTTCCTAGGGGTGTATAATTAGACCCTATAGTCGTTATTTGGGTTATTTTCTCTTCACCCTTGAGAGATCAAAACCCTATATGGGTACAGTAACTCAAAATTGATCATGATGGGTGACTTAGGAGATTGTTTATCATATTTTATTACAAATACCTTTGAATTTAAGGTAAGAATCCTTTGAATTCATGCTTGAATTTCTTAGTTTGGACCCAAAACCCCAATTTAGCTTAGGGCTTGATTTTAGCCCCAAGTATGCTTAATTTTAACCTATTTCTTGAGGGTTATGATTCCTTGTCATGTGTGAACATTAGGTTGGCCTCGGAAATGGATTTTCCATATGTAGGACCCACTTGGAGTTTTTGGTGATGTTTTTGGACTCAAAGCATAGTAGTACAATATGAGTTTCGTTAGTCTTGTATTGATGAGTAGGTTATGTTTTTGATAGCATGATGGCATTTCGGGGTTTTGAAGTGAAGACGAGCATGTGGTGTATGAAGTAAGGTTTTGTAGTTTGGCATTAAGGTAGGGTTCTATGTACTTTTCATCATAGATGATGTGTGATAAATATTGCGTATGAATTTGGATGTTAGGATTAATTATGAGTGGAATAACTTAGCCTTGATTATTTGTATTTGGGGATTAGATAAGGGTTTTAGATCTGTAAGGTGGTATGTTTATAACCTTTTAGAACCCTATTGCCTTATTCCTAGTTTTGATTAATTTGTAGCATGGACATGATATAATGCTAGGTTTGGGATGTGGTTTTAGCATTAGAAGCATGATTAGTATATTTAATCTTATTGGGTTTCTGTGGTAGTCTTGAAATCTTAATTTGGGTAGAGTTGACTTGAGGACCCTTATTTCTAGTAGAAGTTCCTATCTTAGGCTTGAATATGACTTACTTGACATCTAAAAGTTGAACTAGATACTTTATCCTAGTTTGAGGCATAGATGCATAAATATGGGAATTGAGGACTAGCAGTGGGATTATCCAGCCCACTTAGGCCAAGACTTGTGTTAGCCTTATAGACTTAGCTGTGAATGTTAGGCGTAGTTGAGATTAGTAAACCTTAGTATAAGGTTAATTCATGGATTATTGAATGATGATGTATTTTTCTCGAATATTGATATTTGGGCCTATAGAGATGCTACTTCCTTTTTACATGATATTCGGCCCATAGAGATGTTAATTCCTACTAGACCTTATTGTTGGGCCTATAGAGATGACTTTCTTCTTAGTACTATTTAATGCCCTAAGAGTAAACTCTGGGCGTCACACGTTGCTTACAGTCCCAAGGGACCACAAGCTAACCCATGATTGCTATCTACTATGAGCTCTGAATAAAAATACTAAAATAAATAATGAATTAAGTTGAATTTCCATAAGTCTCAAACTCTAAATATTGATAAATAATAACATCTGGTAGAAACATCTGAAAACCAAACATTATCTGAACTGGTCTAGTCTGAAAGCCTCTAACTGAACTGTCTGAATATAGAGTTGATGGGACAAGCCCCCAACTAACTCCAACTACTGATCCACTGATAAACTAAAATACTGAAATAAAGTAGGCCCTCGATAGATGAGGACTCACTACTAAATTTGTGACTATTGACTGGATTTGTCTAAGCACGGTCAGGAACCTGAGCGTCCGAACCTATGATATGAGATATCATAGCACAAAGAAAGAATATGCAATCGGTATGTGTAATGTATAGGTATGCTAGATGATGTAAGGCTGAATGCAAGGGTTCATATGCATGGACAAGAACTGACTGAATGATATAGAGTAACTGAATATAAAAGTACATGGATAACTGATACTATTGGAAATCACTAAGTATGTAATACTGTACATATATGTATAGACTGTAACTGATCTTTTTTTAAGATGAGCACTGAATTCTGATAACTGAGAAACTAATATCTGAAGTTATTGATAACTAATTTACTGACACATCGCGCTAGGGGCCCAAATCAGATTTTCAGTGATGAAAATTAAAAATGTTCTAGGGGTAACAGGGTCTTTTTCCATGACCCAGATCATCCTTAAACATGAAATTATGCCCTAAATACCTTATTATATCATTATTCACTCACTTTTCTCAAGATTTAAAACATTCTCTCTTAAAGAGGCAAATACCCTAGTTGAAGAAATTAAGGTCAATCCTCAAGAAATCCTCAAAGAACCTTCAAGAAAGAATCTTATAAGGCATGTTAAGCGTTCATCTATGGGTTCCTTTCACCCGTAGAGTCCCAAAATCTTTTTTAAACATACAAGATCTCAGATTTATGACTCCCAAGTTTAAATTAGATTGAATTCATGTTCATGATATTAGTTAGGTTTAAATCCATTATTTAAGTGTAAGTTTAATGAAATTGAATAGCATGTGTGATGAATATGTAATTATCTTGATAAACCCTTGCATTTACAAATTTATTAATTTGTCTATGATGTTAATTTGGTAATATGAATTGCATGTTAAACCTATGAAATTGCAAGTTTGGGCATTGTATTTTCATGCTTATATGTTAACCATGATTATGTATCTTAAGTTGTGCTCCCCAAGTGTTTGATAGAATGTCTATGTGAATAATGTTATAAAATCATGACATGTTAGTATATGTACAAGCTTATGCCTTACAAATGTTTGATAAAATGTCTCTATAGATGAAATATGAACATGTGTACATTGTTATGCTTTGTAACATCATGATTGAAACTGAAGACTGAAACTAAAACTATGAGAGGTAATCATCTAACCGACATGCCCTTCTCTAAACTGATTAGGGTACAACATGTAACCCCAGTTGGAAGGGTGCTAATACCGTGCCATGGGTACTAACAATGGCTATGAGTTAATCCTAATTGGCAGGAAGATATTTTGTGAACCCTTAACTGGCAGAAAAACTTATAAGAGATGTGTCAACCCTTATCTATCAGAAAGTAGTCTCAACCTACGCTGGATACATAGTTTTCTAACTCAATGATTTCTACGAAGGGTCAAACCTGACACTAATAGAAATGCCCTCATCCCTGGGTTCGCTAGGTGCTGAATCCTACTCCCAACTGAAAGACATTTAACTGATTATACTGAACTGGAATGGACTGATACTGAGTTTACTAAGTTTTCCTGAGTTCTATAACTAACTAATAGTACTACTGGTCACGACATGACTGATACTATTCTATAACTTACACTGGCTCTAGGTAAACAGCTAAATTGTCAGGTATTAAATATCCCCAGGACTCGATAGCCTGAAAAGTAAAGCATAACAATGTACACATGTTCATATGTCATCTATAGAGACATTTTGTCAAACACTCGTAGGGCATAAGCTTGTACATATACAAATATGTCATGATTTCATCCCTTTATTCACATGGACATTCTATCAAACACTTGGGGAGCACTACTTCATGCACATTATCATGGTTAACATATAAGCATGAAAATTATTATGCCCAAACTTCCAATTTCATGGGTTTAACATGCAATTCATATTTCCAAATTAACATCATAGACACATTAATCAATTTTTAAATGCAAGATTTAATCAAGATAATCACATATTCATCACACATGCTATTCAATTTCATTAAACTTGCACATAAATCATGGATTGAAATCCAACTAATATATGAACATGAATTCAGTCTAATTTATAGATCTGAGATCTTATATGTTTAAAAAAAATTCTTGGACTCTATGGGTGAAAGGAACCCATAGATAAACACCTAACATACCTTAGAAGATTATTTCTTGAAGGTTCTTGGAGGATTTCTTAAGGATTGACCTTAATTTCTTGAACTAGGATATTTTCCTCTTTGAGAGAGAATTTTTTAAATCTTGAGAAAAGTGAGTGAATAATGATATAATAGGGTATTTAGGGCATAATTTTATGTTTAAGGATGATCTGGGTCATGGAAAAAGACCCTATTACCCCTGGAATGTTTTTAATTTTCATCACTGAAAACTCAATTTAGGCCTCTGGTGTAACGCTGCATAATTGTGTCATGCCACTGAAAAGTAGACAATTGGGAACTGGGATGATGGCGCGATGCGCCATTATCGTGGAGCAACACTGAAAAAGTGATAATTGAGAAATTGGCTGGTGGTGCGACACGGTGATATCACATCGGCTCACTAGAAAATGACAAATGCCATTTGGACTATCTCTGTGACGTGCTGAAGTACCAGGTGGTACACGGTTTCACTAAAATGACTTTAACTTTTCACCCGGGTATCGGATTTGGGCGAATTTTATATCATTAGAAAGCTAATTAAATTTCCTACGCAATGGAAGGATTTAAACTAAAAATACTAAGTATTTAAAAAATTTTACATGGGATTACTCATGTACTAAGACTTAAATTAAGCTAGGGAAATATGGGGTATTATGTAATGATTGTTGGGCCTATGGAGATGATATTCCTCCTAGATAAGGTAATTGGCCTAGAGAGGTGAAATTTCTCATAGTCATGATGTATGATCTACAGATATGAGATATCCTATGTTAATTATATAGTTATTGAAATTATTCCTCCTAGATGGGAGATGCCTCCTAGATGAGGGATAATTATATGCTTAATGATATTATGCCTCCTTTACGTGAGATGCCTCCTATATGTGAGATGGCTAGAGATATACTACGGTTTACAACTATGGTTATCGATATGAGTTTTGGATATATATATATGGTACGAAGGCCGTGATTATGATATTGTGATTATTCCAAACATATTATTGGGACAAAGGCCATTTTATGATATTGGTTGGATATCCAAGAAGTGTTATCCTTTTAAAGGGTGAGATTATAATTTTTGAATATATATATATATTATGTACACATCTCTTTGGTATGGGATGGATGAAGATACAGTATGATGCTTATTATTCCAGTGATTTAATACTGGTGAAGGCATGCATAGATTTGGTACATTCATGATTATTATATTGGTAATTGATGTGATTCTAACTAAAATATGATCTGATGACATTTCTTCCTAATTAAGGGTTAAGTTATGTGGTAGCTAGTTGTCTATTAGGTGACTATAGTACTTGGTGGCTAGTTAATGAACCTTTCTTAGTTGAAATATAGTAGCTAGCAATGGAATATATATGGCTAATAATGATATCGGCTTTAGAATAGGTGAAGATTAGTTGATATTGATAACTAAGTTTATGATAATGATTAGTTAATAAATAAGGAGTTGTGTATTAATGAGGATAGATAATAAGAGATGTTAGTGATTAGAGATGACTAGTTAATAATGATGAATAGTTGATAAATGAAGATTAGTTAGTAAATGATGGCTAGTTAATGAATGATGTTAGTAATAAAATATGGGTAGATGATAAATGGTAATATGTTGACTAAAAATGATTAACGGATATAGGATAATTAGGTTATAATAATGGATAAATTAACAAAGTGTATAAAAGATGGTTAGTGGTCTTTTGCTAGATGGTGACTAGCGAGATTATGATGGTTAGAAAAGATTATTTGTTAAATGGCGATTATGGTACAGTGATAAACCTTGAATAGATGTTAGGTATTGGCTATTTAATAAATTATTGTTAGTTGCCACTCCATGAATAAGGATTATGTGAAGGATAAGGTTTAGGCTAATAAGTAGCGGTCATGTAATGACTAGTGAATTAGTGATTTAATAATAAGTGTTGATTAGATAATAATGTGTAGTTGGAAAGTATTGACAAGATAGATATTTTTATGATGATATGATTATGATTATAAGTATACTAACAGGCTTGTTGATCTACCCTCCTTTTGCTATATCTTGAGTCTGTGCACCTATTATATGTCTATAAATATATGTGTATTGATGTATATGATATATAGATACCCGACAAGACCGAGGGATACTGTGATGATATGTATTGATAAACTACAAGTCCGGAGGATACTGTGATGATATATATTGATACTCGGCAAGGCCAGAGGATAATATAATAACATATTGATACCCGACAAGGCCGAAGGATAATATGATAATACATATTAATACCTTCAAGGTTGGAGGTTGATTATGTTGATGATGGACATAATGATGACAGTTATGATAGAGATGGTTATGATGATGAGATTCTGATATTGATTGTGTACCTTACATTCATTCCTGTATACACATTGTCTATCACCAATTTGTGCTTATGCCTATCAGTCGGCATGGGATGCTTGCATAAATATGGCTAAATAATATGCCATGTATTATTGTATATTGATTGAACCTTTTGAGCCTGGGGTGATGGGGTTACGTATAAGATCAGCTAGGTATTTGGTTATCGGGTAGCCGATTATTTACGTTGTTATTAATATTGTTATTATCATTATTATAGCTAGCTTATGATAGATTGGTCATTGATCGAGTACAAGATATGAGGTATGTTTTCAGTATCTTCTATCTTATGATTGCATTATTATGCATGATTATATCATGTCTAGCTATGTAGATTAGAAACCCTGAGCATGATAGTATTAAATCCTGATAGTATTATGATAAGGTCTTAGAATGAAGATGTTATGATCTAGGTTATGTTTTCAGCATCTTCTATCTTATGATTGCATTATTATGCATAATTATATCATGTCTAGGCATGTAGATTAGAAACCTTGAGTATGATAGTATTAAATCCTGATAGTATTATGATAAGGTCTTAGAATGAAGATATTATGATCTAGGTTATTCTTTGAGATAAACTCTTATATATATATATATAAAGAGAAACATATGAAGTTGTGGTGCTACCGTATATCCCTTCCTTCATTTGTCTATATTTTATATTCATTTTTCACCTTGTATATTGCTATATATATTTCTTTCACACTTTACTCGTATATTTTCTTGGGATATACGGTATAGTATTGACGTCTATTGAATGTGGTTGGAATAGGATAGTTCTCCTTGATACTTCCTTAGTTTTACCGTGTTATACTCTTGGACTTGAATAGGATAGTTATTGATGTGTGCGCAATAGCGAACACATTTAAGGCCTTTAACCAAGAGTAATTGCAAAGTCTTAAGCAATTTTTGTTGTTTTTGATTGCTTTTACTATTGTAATGAAGACCCAAGTGATCGGGGAGGAAACCAAAGAAAGGAAGACGAAATCAGCTGAAATCTGGTGCAAATGAGCTATAGTGAAGTTGACGCCCTTTTTGATGAACCGTCAGAACATATGACAGAATGTCAAAGTCGCCGTCAAGTTAGAACGAACCCAAAAAATTAGGATAAAATGTGACGACGTTTTGGACGCGCCATCAACAATGGGATAGGCCGTCAAAGTGGCCATCAACTGAGGCAGATTATGTTGATTCCTAGTGAAGATGTGATGACATTTTGCACAGGCCGTCACGTATTTGACACGTCGTCAGATTCGCCATCAGAAAACTCAGAAGATAGTAATTCACTGGAAACCTTGACGGCATACTGCATACACCATCATACGTATGACGCACCGTCAAGAATGTCATCATCTATCCCGCAGAAAATCTTAAATATTAATTTTATTTCCTTATTTGGGATTGACTATAAAAAGATCTAAGAGGATGATCGGTCATTATCTATCAAAAATTAACCTAGGGAAGAGAGGCACATAGCATTGCTCTCTTACATCAATTATTCTTCTTGTTTTTATCAACTATTTTTGGGTTTCTACCTTGAGATTCAATCGAAGAAACTACTTGTTGTTTTCCATCTAATCGTAAGTTATCCTTATTATTATGAATTCAACTTGTAATTTCATTCATCAAATCATGAACGGCTAATTCCATTACTCGGGATTATGGGATCCATGGATTAGGGTTTGATATGATACTAGCTGTTTAACGAATTCAAAGAGTAGTGGAACATCTTGAAATTCGGTTGTTTTAACTGAAATCTAGTGGTTTCAAATATTAGGTTATGCTTTAGGTTTTATTTGCTTCTAACGGAGAAATAGACTAGAGGACGTGAATTATCAATAGGGACTCAGAAGCTACCAACCTTCTGTTTAATGATTAATGTCGTAACTGGATTAATATACCTGACATAAGATCCTATTGGAAATACATAAGTTATCTAAGTTCGAAATAATTAGATAATAAATTGTCTGGTGAGGTCGAGAGATAAGTTAGATGGTATAATCGTTAGGGATATTCTGTTCTAATTATTTCAAGAATCTCTAGCATTACCTAGTATCTGTCAATTCCCAAAAACCCTTGGAGAACATAGCTCTGGTTTCCCATTTATCTTGATTACAAACACTGAAGTATTGAAAGTGATATTTAACATACTGTGAACTTAAACCCCCATCTTTCAAAAATAGTAAACTACCAGTAAAATCTTTCGTAAATAAATCGAAGTTCACACCCTATTCCCTGTGGGATTTGACCCCAACCTAGTTGGGTTTTATATTGACAAAGATCACTTACACCCATTGAAGAGTGTAATTTGAGAGTTATCAAAAATGGCACCGTTGCCGGGGAATACGGTTGTAGACTAAGAATTTGTGCACGAAAATTTGCTGATAGTTGAGTTTTCTAGATTTATGTTCGGTTGTTGTTTTTGTTTATTTGTAGGATTTTTTTATAGGTTACGCCAAGAACTACTCAATACGGAACCCCACTGCATAAGAAGAATGGCAGACCAACCACTACAGTATAAGGGTAATGATGATGATGATGTGGATAGAGCAGGTGCAACAGGTGCGATCATTCCCACTCCATTAGCACCTAGAGAAAAGTTCAAAATTACAAGAACAATGATCCAGCTCTTAAATCTGAAGGGGTTGTTTGGAGGCCTTCCAGGAGATGACCCCAACCTGCATCCAATGAACGTTATCACCATTTCCAAATCCTTTGATAACCCAGGGGTGAGCCAGAGAACTATCCAGTTGAGGTTGTTTCTGTTATCTCTGTTTGGAGAGGCAACATTATGGATAAATGAGTTGATGCCTGACTCTATAACCAACTGGAGGTAGTTGAGAGGATCTTTTCTAGAAAGGTTCTTTTTGCCATCCAGAAAGGTACAATTGAGGGATGAGATCAACAATTTTAGACAGCTCCCGAAGGAGGCTTTACATGAAACTTGGGAAAGGTTCAAGAAGAAGCTGACACAGTGTCCGAACCACAACATGACGGACATACTCTTGATGGAGACTTTTTACGGAGTTTTTAACTCTGTGACAAAGCCAATGGTAGATAACACTGCTAGTGGGTCATTTGTTGCTCTGTCATTTTAAGATGCCACTGATATGCTGAATAGGATGACCAAACTAAGTCGGGCTTAGTACACCAGTAATTCTGTGGTGGCAAGTCCAACTATTCCTATTGGAATGAATGATGAACAACGCAGAAGAGGTGAGGAGAAGGATCAAGATATAGCCCATCTAAAGACTCAAATTGACCTGCTCACTAAGCATTTAGTATCAGGAAGGGCTGAAAAGGTAAGGGCTGTAATAATTCAAGACCGTGTCGATCTGGAACCTATAGAAGAAGCTAACTATATTAATAATCAGGGGGTTTCCGAGGCATTAGCCAAGGGAATCAAGATCAGAATGGGTATGACAATCCTAATCATAGAGACAGGGAGCAAGAATACTGGAGAAGCGGCAATCACAGAAGTGGGTTGTATGTTTGTGTTGGAGATCAAGAAGCGGCTGCAACTAGTTCGAGAAAGTGGTCTATGGATGATATGATGAAATAACTGTTAAAAGGAGTAGAGGCTACCAACGCAGGATTGACCAGTATGAGGAGTGAATTTTCCACTATGAGTCAGTTGGTTAGTTCAGATTTAACTTTGATTCGGCAGTTAGAGCAACAGATGAATCAAATTTTATCAACACTAAACCAGGGAAAAAATGGTACTTCACTTACACAAATGGTTCAGGATCAGAAGACAGACGTTTCATGTCTGGTGATTACCACTAGGAGTGGTAAGATGTTATCTGGCCCTTCTATAGGCAAATCTGTGAACATTGAGAAAGTTGCAGAGGAACCAGCAGAACAACACCCAGAGGAGTCTGAGAAGCCGGATAGCTTTATTAATATGTTGGAAAAGGAGAAGGAAGTGGAAGTGGTGTTGAAATCCATCTCAAGGCCACCACCTCCCTTTCCTCAATAGCTGATAAAGAAGGCGGATGATGTAAAATTTAGCAAGTTCCTAACATTGCTCAAGCAATTGTCTATAAATGTACCTTTGATCGAAGCACTTGAGCAAATTCCAGGATATGCAAAATTCATGAAAGACCTTCTTACCAAGAAACGAGTGGTTAGTTATGAACTAGAAGCAGAACTCCACCATTGCAGTGTTATTTCTACAAGGACCTTGACGCAGAAAAAAATAGATCCAGGTACAGTCACTATTCCCTGCACAATTAGAACCATGGAATTCACTAAAGCACTATGTGATTCGGGAGCAAGCGTCAACCTAATGCCTTTCACTATTTATGAAAAGTTGGTCCTGGGGAGTCCCACACCTATTAACATGAGGCTCGTGATGGCTGATAGATCAGTAAAGTGACCTGTTGGCATTCTGTATGATGTTCTAGTTAAGGTCTCAAATTTTATATTCCCTACAAACTTAATCATTCTAGACTACGAGGTGGACTTCGAGGTGCCCATAATCTTGGGTCAACCTTTCTTTACAATCGGAAGTGTGTTGATCGATTTGAGAGTGAATGAGCTCTTGTTCAGCGTAAATGATGAAGAGGTACGGTTTGATGTTTACAAATCAATGAAGAAGCATGAGGAAATAAGTTTATTCTCAGTAGTCGATGTGTATTTTGAGGATGAATAGGATGTGGTCAGAACTGAACAGCTTGTTATTGAACCCTTTGCCGTGATTATGATGAACTACGATAATGAAGGCATCGAGGGGTATGAAGAGACAGTTTGTGCCCTGACTGTCCTGGGCTCGTATTCTTTTTCCCCTAAAAATATCGACCTTCCTCTAGAAAATCAACCAACACCACCATCCAAGCCATCTATTGAAGTACCTTCAGTATTGGAATTTAAGGAACTACCTGGTTATTTACGGTATATGTTTCTTGGAAAGGGGAACATGCTACCTGTTATTATTGTAGCTGATTTGGAAGAAAAATAGGTAAATGCACTTATTTCAATACTTCAAAGGAACAAGAGAGCAATCAGATGGACCATCGCAGATATTATTGGCATTCTCCCAAGCATTTGTATGCATAAAATCCAACTAGAAGAAGATTGTACTCCTACCATTTAGCATCAGCACCGTCTTAACCTAGCAATGCAAGAGGTGGTTAAAAAGGAGATTATTAATTTGTTAGATGTAGGAGTGGTTTACCCTATTTCTGACAGTAAATGGGTGAGCCTAGTTTAATGTGTGCCCAAGAAAGGAGGAATGACGGTGGTTGCTAACGAGAAAAATAAGCTGATTCCACTCAGACCAATAACCGGGTGGAGAGTCTGCATGGACTATCATAAGTTATACTCTTAGACGCTAAAGGACCATTTCCCAATGCCTTTTATGGACCAAATACTAGATCAATTGGCTGGTAGGGGGTGGTATTGCTTCCTGGATAGTTATTCTGGATATAACCAAATCGACATTGCGCAAAAAGATCAAGAGAAGACGACATTCATATGCCCATATGGCATATTTGCATTTAAGAGAATGCCATTTGGGCTATGCAATGCACCCATCACTTTTTAATTGTGCATTATGTCTATCTTCTCTGACATGGTAGAAGACACCATAAAGGTATTCATGGATGATTTCTCTGTGATAGGTGATTTATTTAAAATATGTCTGGAGAATCTGAATGTGGCCTTACATAGATATGTTGAATTTAATCTAGTGCATAACTGGAAAAAATGTCATTTTATGGTAAAAGAGTGTATTGTTCTGGGCTACAAAATTTCTGAGAAAGGAATTAAAGTTGATCGAGCAAAGGTTGAAGTTATCGAGAAATTACCGCCCCCCATTTCAGTAAAGGAAGTGTGTAGTTTTCTTGGTCATGCAGGGTTATATCAGAGATTCATAAAATACTTCTCAAAAGTTGCAAATCCACTTTGCAGGCTGTTGGAGAAGGAAGTGAAATTTCTCTTTGATGATAAATGCCTGAAGGTATTCGAGTTCCTTAAAAAGAAGCTGATTGAAGCCCCCATTGTTATTGCACCTGACAGGAAAAAACCATTTGAAATAGTGTATGATGCAAGTGGTGTTGCACTGGGAGCTGTATTGGGACAAAAGAGAGATAAATTGCTTCACCCCATGTATTATTCCAGTAAAGCGCTAAATGGAGCACAAAAGAATTACAGAGTAACTGAATAGGAACTGCTAGCTGTGGTGTATGCTTTTGAGAAATTCAGATCCTATCTGCTTGGGACTAAAGGGATAGTTCATACTGACCATGCGGCAATGTGGTACATAATGGCCTAGAAGGATGCTAAACTAAGGCTTATTATATGGGTGTTGCTGCTGCAAGAGTTTGACTTCAAGATAAATGATGCATTTCCTAATGAGAGTTATCAAAAACGGCACCGTTGTCGTGGAATATGGTTGTAGACTAAGAATTTGTGCATGAAAATTTGCTGATAGTTGAGTTTTCCAGATTTATGTTCAGTTGTTGTTTTTGTTTGTTTGTAGGTTTTTTTATAGGTTACGCCAAGAACTAATCAATACGGAACCCCACCGTATAAGAAGAATGGCAGACCAAGTGCTGCGGTGTAAGGGTGATGATGATGATGATGTGGATGGAGTAGGTGCAACAGGTGCGATCATTCCCCCTCCGTTAGCACCTGGAGCAACGTTCAAAATTACAAGCACAATGATCCTGCTCTTAAATCTGAAGGGGTTGTTTGAAGGCCTTCCTGGGGATGACCCCAACCTGCATCTAATGAACTTTGTCACCATTTCCAAATCCTTTGATAACCCAGGTGTGAGCCAGAGCACTATCCAGTTGTGGTTGTTTCCGTTGTCTCTATTCGGAGAGGCAACATTATGGAGAAATGAGTTGATGCCTGACTTTATAACAAACTAGAGGCAGTTAAGAGGATCTTTTATAGAAAGGTTCTTTTCGCCGTCCAGAAAGGTACAATTGAGGGATGAGATCAACAATTTTAGACAGCTCCCGAATGAGGCTTTACATGAAACTTGGGAAAGGTTCAAGAGGAAGCTGACACAGTGTCCAAACCATAACATGACGAACATACTCTTGATAGAGACTTTTTACAGAGTTTTTAACTCTGTGACAAAGCCAATGGTAGATAACACTGCTAGTGGGTCATTTTTTGCTCTTTCATTTTAAGATGTCGCTGATATGCTGAATAGGATGACCAAACTAAGTCGGGCTTGGTACACCAGCGATTCTGTGATGGCAAGTCCAACTGTTCTTATTGGAATGAATGATGAACAACGCAGAAGGATCAAGATATAGCCCATATAAAGACTCAAATTGACCTGCTCACTAAGCATTTAGTATCAAGAAGGACAGAAAAGGTAAGGGCTGTAATAATTCGAGACCGTGTCGATCTGGAACCTAAATAAAAAGCTAACTATATTACTAATTCGGAGGTTTCCAAGGCATTATCCAAGGTAAGCAAGATCAAAATGGGTATGACAATCCTAATAATAGAGACAGGGAGCAAGAATACTGGAGAAGCGGCAATGACAGAAGTGGGTTGTATGTTCGTGTTGAAGATCAAGAAGCGGCTGCAACTAGTTCGAGAAAGTGGTCTATGGATGATATGATGAAATAACTGTTAAAAGGAGTAGAGGCTACCAATGCAGGATTGACCAGTATGAGGAGTGAATTTTCCACTATGAGTCAGTTGGTTAGTTCAGATTCAACTTCGATTCGATAGTTAGAGCAATAGATGAGTCAAATTTTATCAACACTAAACCAGGGAAAAAGTAGTACTTCACTTACACAAATGGTTTAGGATCAGAAAACAGATGGTTCATGTCTGGTTATTACCACTAAGAGTGGTAAGATGTTATCTGGCCCTTCTATAAGCAAATCTGTGAACATTGAGAAAGTAGCAGAGGAGCCAGCAGAACAACACCCAGAGAAGTCTGAAAAGTCGGATAACTTTATTAATATGTCGAACAAGGAGAAGGAAGTGGAAGTGGTGTTGAAACCCATCTCAAGGCCACCACCTCCCTTTCCTCAACGGCTGATAAAGAAGGCGGATGATGTAAAATTTAGCAAGTTCCTAGCAATGCTCAAGCAATTATCTATAAATGTGCCTTTGATCGAAGCACTTGAGCAAATTCTAGGATATGCAAAATTCATGAAATACCTTGTTACCAAGAAACGATTGGTGAGTTACAAACTAGAAGCAGAACTCCACCATTGCAGTGTTATTTCCACAAGGACCTTGACGCAGAAAAAAATAGATCCAGGTGCAGTCACTATTCCCTGCACAATTGGAACCATTTAATTCACTAAAGCACTATGTGATTTGGCAGTAAGCTTCAAACTAATGCCTTTCATTATTTATGAAAAGTTGGTCCTGGGGAGTCCCACACCTATTAACATGAGGCTCGTGATGGCCGACAGATCAGTAAAGCGACCTGTTGGCATTCTGTGTGATGTGTTGGTGAAGATCTCAAATTTCATATTCCCTACAAACTATATCATTCTTGACTGCGAGGTAGACTTCGAGGTGCCCATAATCTTGGGTCAACCTTTCCTTGCAATTGGAAGTGTGTTGATCGATTTGAGAATGAATAAGCTCTTGTTCAGGGTGAACGATGAAGAGGTACGGTTTGATGTTTGCAAATCAATGAAGCAACATAAGGAAATAAGTTTTTCTCAGTAGTTGATGTGTATTTTGAGGACGAATATGATGTGGTCAGAACTGAACAACTTATTAATAAACCCTTTGCCGCGATTGTGATGCACTGTGATAATGAAGGCATCGAGGGGTATGAAGAGACAGTTTGTGCCCTGACTGGCCTGGGATCATATTCTTATGCCCCTAAAAATATCAACCTTCATCTAGAAAATCAACCAACACCACAAGCCAAGCTATCTATTGAAATACCTCTGGTATTGGAATTTAAGAAGCTACCTGGTCACTTACAGTATATATTTCTTGGAAAGGGGAACACGCTACCTGTTATTATTACAGCTGATTTGGAAGAACAATAGGTAAATGCACTTATTTCAATACTCAGAGGCACAAGAGAGCTATCGAATGGACCATCGCAGACATTATTGGTATTCTCCCGAGCATTTATATGCATAAAAGCCAACTAGAAGAAGATTATACTCCTACCATTGAGCATCAGCACCATCTTAACCCACCAATGCAAGAAGTGGTTAAAAAGGAGATTATTAAATGGTTAGATGTAGGAGTGGTTAACACTAGTTCTGACAGCAAATGGGTGAGCCTAGTTCAATGTGTGCCCAAGAAAAGAGGAATGATTGTGGTTGCTAATGAGAAGAATGAGCTGATTCTACTCAGACCATTAACCAGGTGGAGAGTCTGCATGGACTATCATAAGTTATACTCTTAGACGCTGAAGGACCATTTCCCAGTGCCTTTTATAGAACAAATACTGGATTAATTGGCTGGTAGGGGGTGGTATTTCTTCCTGGATGGTTATTTTGGATATAACCAAATCGACATTGCTCTAAAAGATCAAGAGAAGACGATGTTCATATGCTCATATAGCACGTTTGCATTTAAGAGAATGCCATTTAGGCTATGCAATGCACCCACCACTTTTCAAGGATGCATGATGTTTATCTTCTCTGACATGGTAGAAGACACCATAGAGGTATTCATGGATGATTTCTCTGTGGTAGGTGATTCATTTGAAATATGTCTGGAGAATCTGAATATGGCCTTGCATAGATATGTTGAATTTAATCTAGTGCATAACTGGAAAAAATGTCATTTTATGGTAAAGGAGTGTATTGTTCTGGGCAACAAAATTTTTGAGAAAGGAATTGTAGTTGATCGAGCAAAGGTTGAAGTTATCAAGAAATTATCGCCCCTCATTTCAGTAAAGAGAGTGCGTAGTTTTCTTGGTCATGCAGGGTTATATCGGAGATTCATAAAAGACTTCTCAAAAGTTTCAAATCTACTTTGCAGGATGCTAGAGAAGGAAGTGAAATTTCTCTTTGGTGATGAATGCCTAAAGGCATTCGAGTTCCTTAAAAAGAAGCTGATTGAAGCCCCCATTGTTATTGCACCTGACTGGAAAATAACCATTTGAAATAATGTATGATACAATTGGTGTTGCACTGGGAGTTGTGTTGGGACAAAAGAGGGATAAATTGTTTCACCCAATATATTATGCCAGCAAAGCGCTAAATGGAGCACAAAAGAATTACAAAGTAACTGAACAGGAACTGCCAGCTGTGGTGTATGCTTCTGAGAAATTCAGATCCTATCTACTCGGGACTAAAAGGATAGTCCATACTGACCATGTGGCATTGAACTACTTAATAGCGAGGAAGGATGATAAACCGAGGCTTATTATATGGGTGTTGCAACTGTAAGAGTTGGACTTCATGATAAATAATGCATTTCCTGATGAGAGTTATCAAAAATGGCACCGTTGTCGGGGAATACAATTGTAGACTAAGAATTTGTGCACGAAAAATTGCTGATAGTTGAGTTTTCCAGATTTATGTTTAGTTGTTGTTTTTGTTTGTTTGTAGGATTTTTTTTATAGGTTACGCCAAAAAATACTCAATACAGAACCCCACCCCATAAGAAGAATGGAAGACCAAGCGCTGCGGTGTAAGGGTGATGATGATGATGATGTGGATGGAGCAGATGCAACAGGTGCGATCATTCCCCCTTCGTTAGCACCTGGAGCAAAGTTCAAAATTACAAGCACAGATCCAGCTCTTAAACCTGAAGGGGTTGGAGGCCTTCCTGGAGATTACCCCAACCTACATCGAATGAACTTTTTCACCATTTTGAAATCATTTGATAACCCAGGTATGAGCCAGAGCACTATCCAGTTTAGGTTGTTTCCATTGTCTCTGTTTGGAGAGGCAACATTATGGCTAAATGAGTTAATGCCTGACTCTATAACCTACTAGAGGCAGTTGAGAGGATCTTTTCTAGAAAGGTTCTTTTCGCCATCCAAAAAGGTACAATTGAGGGATGAGATCAACAATTTTAGACAGCTCCCGAATGAGGCTTTACATGAAACTTGGGAAAGGTTCAAGAAGAAGCTGACACAGTATTCGAACCATAACATGACGGACATACACTTGATGGAGACTTTTTACAGAGTTGATAACTCTGTGACAAAGCCAATGGTAGATAACACTTCTAGTGGGTCATTTGTTGCTGTATCATTTGAAGATGAAGCTGATATGCTGAATAGGATGACCAAACTAAGTCGGTCTTGGTACACTAGCGATTCTGTGGTGGCAAGTCCAACTATTCCTATTGGAATGAATGATGAACAACGCAGAAGAGGTGAGGAGAAGGATCAAGATATAGCCCATCTAAAGACTCAAATTAACCTGCTCACTAAGCATTTAGTATCAGGAAGGACAGAAAAGGTAAGGGTTGTAATAATTTAAGACCGTGTCGATCTGGAACCTAAAGAAGAAGCTAACTATATTACTAATCGGGGGGTTTCTGAGGCATTAGCCAAGGGAATCAAGATCAGAATGGGTATGACAATCCTAATCATAGAGATAGGGAGCAAGAATACTGGAGAAACGGCAATGAAAGAAGTGGGTTGTATGTTCGTGTTGGAGATCAAGAAGCGGCTGCAACTAGTTCGAGAAAGTGGTCTATGGATGATGTGATGAAATAACTGTTAAAAGGAGTAGAGGCTACCAACGTAGGATAGACCAGTATGAGGAGTGAATTTTCCACTATGAGTCAGTTGGTTAGTTCAGATTCAACTTTGATTCATTAGTTAGAGCAACAGATGAGTCAAATTTTATCAACACTAAACCATGGAAAAAATGGTAATTCACTTACACAAACGGTTCAGGATCAGAAGACAGACGGTTCATGTCTGGTGATTACCACTAGGAGTGGTAAGATGTTATCTGGCCCTTCTATAGGCAAATCTGTAAACATTGAGGAAGTTGTAGAGGAACTAGCAGAACAACACCCAGAGGAGTCTGAAAACACGGATAGCTTTATTGATATGTCGGACAAGTAGAAGGAAGTGGAAGTGGTGTTGAAACCCATCTCAAGGCCACTACCTCTCTTTCCTCAAAAGCTGATAAAGAAGGCGGATGATGTAAAATTTAGCAGGTTCCTAGCAATGCTCAAGCAATTGTCTATAAATGTACTTTTGATCGAAGCACTTGAGCAAATGCCAGGATATGCAAAATTCAGGAAAGACTTTGTCACCAAGAAATGAGTGGTTAGTTACAAACTAGAAGCAGAACTCCACCATTGCAGTGTTATTTCCACAAGGACCTTGACGCAGAAAAAAATAGATCCAGGTGCAGTTACTATTCCCTGCACAATTGGAACCATGGAATTCACTAAAGCACTATGTGATTTGGGAGAAAGCATCAACCTAATGCCTTTGACTAGTTATGAAAAGTTGGGCCTGGGGAGTCCCATACCTATTAACATGAGGCTCATGATGGCCGACAGATCAGTAAAGCGACCTGTTGGCATTCTGTATGATGTGTTGGTTAAGGTCTCAAATTTCATATTCCCTACAAACTTCATCATTCAAGACTGCGAGGTGGACTTCGATGTGCCCATAATCTTTGGTCAACCTTTCCTTGCAATCAGAAGTATGTTGATCGATTTGAGAGCGAATGAGCTCTTGTTCAGGGTGAACGATAAAGAGGTACGGTTTGATGTTTGCAAATCAATGAAGCAGCATGAGGAAATAAGTTTTTTCTCAGTAGTTGATGCTTATTTTGAGGACGAACAGGATGTGGTCAGAACTAAACAGCTTGTTATTAAACCCTTTTCCGCGATTGTGATGAACTATGATTATGAAGGCATCGAGGGGTATGAAAAGACAGTTTGTGCCCTAACTGGCCTGGGATCATTCTTATGCCCCTAAAAATCTCGACCTTCATCTCGCAAATCAACCAATATCACCAGCCAAGCCATCTATTGAAGTACCTCCGATATTTGAATTTAAGGAGCTACCTAATCACTTATATATATATATACATATATAAAGAGAGACATATAAAGCTGTGGTGCTACGGTATATCCCTTCCTTCATTTGTCCATATTTTATATTCCTTTTTTGCCTTGTATATTGTTATATATATTTCTTTTGCACTTTACTCGTACATTTACTTGGGACATACAGTATAGTATTGACGTCTATTGAATGTGGTTGGAATAGGATAGTTCTCCTTGATACTTCCTTAGTTTTACCGTGTTATACTCTTGGACTTGAATAGGATAGTTATTGATGTGTGCGCAATAGCAAACACATTTAAGGCCTTTAACCCAGAGTAAATGTGAAGTCTTAAGCAACTTTTGTTGTTTTTTATTGCTTTTACTATTGTAATTCAGACACAAGTGATCAGGGAGGAAGCCAAAGAAAGGAAGAAGAAATCAGCTAAAATCTAGTGCAAATGAGCTATAGTGAAGTCGACGCCCTTTTTGACGCGCCGTCAGAACATATGATAGACTGTCAATTTAGACAGAATCCAAAAAATTATGATAAAATGTGATGACTTTTTGGACGCGCCATCAACAATGGGATAGATCGTCAAAGTGGCCGTCAACTGAGGCAGATTATGCTGATTCCTAGTGAAGATGTGATGACATTTTTCAAAGGCTGTCACATATTTGACACGTCATCATATTCGCCATCAGAAAACTCAGAAGATACTACTTCACTAGAAACCTTGACGGCATACTGCACACACCATCATACGTATGATGCACCATCAAGAATGTCGTCACCTATCCCATAGAAAATCTTAAATATTAATTTTATTTCCTTATTTGAGGTTGACTATAAAAAGACCTGTGAGGATGATCGATCATTATCTATCAGACATTAACCTAGGGAAGAGAGGCACGTAATATTGCTCTCTTACATTAATTATTCTTCTTGTTTTTATCAACTATTTTTGGGCTTCTACGTTGTGATTCAATCAAAGAAACTACTTGTTGTTTTCCATCTAGCCGTAAGTTATCCTTATCATTATGAATTCAACTTGTGATTTCGTTCATCAAATCATGAGCGGCTAATTCTATTACTCGGGGTTATGGGATCCATGGATTAGGGTTTGATATGATACTAGGTGTTTAACGGATTCAAAGAGTAGTGGAATATATTAAAATTCTATTGTTTTAACTAAAATCTAATTGTTGCAAACATTAGGTTGTGCCTTAGGTTTTATTTTCTTCTAACGAAGAAATAGACTAGAGGGCGTGAATTATCAACAGGGACTCGGAATCTACCAACCTTCTGTTTAATAATTAATGTCGTAACTGGATTAATCTACTGAGATAACATTTTATTGGAAATAGATAAGTCTGGTGTGTTCGAAAGATAAGTTAGATAGTATAATCGTCAGGGATATTCTGTTGTTCTAATTATTCCGAGAATCTCTAGCATTACCTAGTATCATTAATTCCCAAAACCCTTGGTAAACATAGCTCTGCTTTCCCATTTATCTTGATTACAAACACTGAAGTATTGAAAGTGATATTTAACACACTGTGAACTTAAGCCCTCATCTTTCGGAAACAGTAAACTACCAGTAAAATCTTTCATAAACAAATCGAAGTTCACACCCTATTCCCTGTGGGATTCGACCCCAACCTAGTTGGGTTTTCTATTAACAACTATTGCTTACACCCATTCAAGAATGTAATTTGAGCGTTATCAGTTATCCCTTATTAATCTCATTAACTTATATATGATTTCTAGACTATTGGGTTTAGTTACTATTCTGTTTATATGTTGTATATATCTGCTTTATATTTGGATCTTAGTTGGCAGTTTCCTACTGAGTACCATTGATTTGGTACTCATACTACACTTCTGCAGCCTACATATCGTAGGATGGGTTATCATCATTGATTGTGCTTCGTGTGGAGCTTCCATGGTTCAGAAACTTAGAGTGAGCTCCTGACATTTGGTGTATTACTTATCTTCTCTTATGTATTAGACTAATATCTATATTGTATTCAAAGATAAGTTGAATCATTATGGTTCCTTTGTTATTTCACTTGTACTCTTAATATATTAGTTCATGTGCTGATACCACCATGTTTTGGGATTTTATTATGTATTGATTTTTATATTATTTATTCCACATTATTTTCCTTATAATATTGAGTAGTCCATTACTAGCAATTTCAGACTATAGGTTGTCTTACCTACCGTGGGTTATGGTAGGCACATCATGACCTGAGAAATTCGGTCGTGAAAAATTAGTTTGAGAGCCTAGGCTTTATCAGTGTATTAATCCAAGAGATAAGTGTTTAGTAGAGCACTGTAAATCGGTGTGGAGACATCTGTAACCTATCTTTGGGAAGCTACAATGACATTTTAGGAAATTCACTTCTTGACTCCTTATCGTGTGCCCACATTTCTATGAACCTCAAACACATTCTTTGACTCTATTCTATCCCCAAAGGATGATGCGATATTGTTGACAGATGTGGATGAGACTTCAACAAACATTTGTAGAATTTTATCATAGTGTCATACTAGAGAGTCAAAGATGGATATCGAAGATCTTCAGCAACAACCAAAAAGGAATTGGGCCAGTTTGAGCACTAGCAAATCTGTATACACCATGTCGTATCCAAGTTATGACTAGTACCCATATTCGTACCCCTGGCAGAATAAAATCCCAAGAGGATTGAACACTGACCACCATATGAGTCCATGGTACGACTCGTACCCTGGCTTACAGCTCTTGGTGGTCCACTCGTACTCAGATACAACTTTAAGTTACCAAGCCTAAGATTAAATAAAGTAACCAAAAAACTCGTATCCATCGATATGACTTATACCACCCAAGTCGTATCCATTCTAAAAAAACAAATCCAACCCACTAACCAATACTTGTAAGCATATGACTAACCTATACCACTTATATCCCAGTGTACGAGTTATTTCCCCTAGTCGTATCCTATCTAGAGACTAGAAATCCAAGAAATTTTCTAAAGGACTGAAATCCAGGGTGTTTTAGTCTCCCCCACTAGGAACATTCATCCCTAAATGACGGAAAAGGTAGGGTAACAACAAGCATGATTCATTTGCATTTTCAAATAACAATCCAACCTTTAACCATGTTAGGAAACGCAGATGCAAAGATCTTAATCTTTCCTTTAACAAACTCAAAAAACAAAGATGTGTTCAAGAATACATACATTCCACACGAATCCCAATAGTAGAAAATGGATGTAGATACTTGGACTTCATGTCCTCCTCCACTTCTTATATAGCCTCTTCCACCTTGTGGTTCTTCCATAAAACATTAACCGGGGCTACATCTTTGGTCCACAACTGACAAACCTACCAATCTAGTATGTCAAGCAGGGCCTCTTCATAAGACAGAGAATTAGAGATACCCAACCTTTCTAAAGGAACAACCAAAGAAGGATAACTAAGAAAATTCCTCAACATGAAGACATGAAATACCGGATGAATAGAGCTCAAACTCAAAGGCAACTCCAATTCATAAACAACATTACCAAGCCTCTGCAAAATTTCTTAAGGATCAACAAATTGGGGACTGAGCTTTCCCTTCTTACCAAACCACACTACTCCCTTCATAAGAGATGCATTTAGGAACACCTTATCCCACACCTCAAACTCCAAGTCTTTATGCCTTACATCTGCATAGAACTTATTGCAACTTATGGTAGACTTAAGCCTATCCTGAATCACCTTCACCTTTTCCACAGCCTAATAAATCAAATCTGGACCAAACATGTCCGTCTTATCAAGCTCAAACCATCCAATAGGAGATCTACATATTCTACCATCCAATACCTCAAAAGAGGTCATCCCAATACTAGAATAATAGCTATTATTGCACGAAAACTCCACCAAAGGTAGATGCTCAACCCAATTGCCACCATAATCAATCATACATGCCCAAAGCATATCCTCCAATGTCTAAATAATTTTTTCTACTTGCCCATCCATCTGAAAATGAAAAGCAATACTTAGACTCACCTTAGTACCCAATCCCTTCTGAAAAAACCACCAGAAATAACATAAAAACTACCTACCATGATCAGATATAATTGAAACATTTACCTTTCACGCCCTAAGACTACCCCCTGGACGTCCCATGATGCTTAAAGCCACAAGTGATCCCATGTTAACCCTTGTACTAGCATATTGCTTGAGCTACTGATTTAATTACATAAAACTTGGAGTAATGCACGGAAGAGAAATTTTTAGTTGAACAAATTCAAAATAAAACTATTTAAAATTATTACAACTCTGGTTATACAAAAAAAAATCGGAATCAAGTACATCAACTCTACTGACTATCTATAAAGCCTCTATTAATATTGACTATAAGTAGCAAGGACATGAACCCCAGGTATCCTTATTCAATAGGACTGAATAAAGAAAATAGAATACTAATCGATCTATGATTGACTTGAGCCCTCGAATCAAAAAAACTCATCACCTGCTGACTGAAAACTACATAATATATGATTATGATATGTAAGCTATAACTGGTACCTACATTATGAGACAATGTAGAGCATTGACATATATGTGGGTTAGTACTTCTGGAATATACTGAGTTTGTGGGGGATGAATGCATAAGTAAAATAATAACTGAATATTTATACAAACATTAGAGTAATGCATGCTAAGTGTAAATAACTCACTGTGGGCTTGAATAAAACAAACTCTAAAATATCATAAAGGTGAGTAATGAAGCATAAGTATAAACTTTATGAGCCATAACACTTATTTCTAAAAGCTTTACTTTTACTTTTTCTTTTGAAAGGTTCTTCTAACCGACACAAACCATGTAAGCTATCATGGAGTCCAACATCTTACCCACATTGGGGAGAGCTGTCCTCCCCTTGCCATCAGAATAAGACCTTAACTTAAGTGAGCACTATACTTAACCCACTATGGGCACTTAAACCTATGGTGCAACATAGTTCTAGGGCATGTAACCTTGGACTCATACCCAATTTGGTGCTAAATATTACTCTCATCTTACTTATATGCTCATACTTTAGAAAATCTACCTTAAAATAGCATAAGGGATTATAGAATGAAAACCAGTTATGCTTTTTTTTGCTTTAATTAAAACTCAAGATGAACAAATATGGATTCCATATCTTAGATTAGGATAAAAAGATTAATCTTTCTTTAAATCTTGGTATAAAACCATAAAAAAAAGCTTAAAATCATAGTCTTCTTAAAATCTTAAAACTCATACTTAGGACTTATAATGTAAGCTTAAATTCTTAGAATTTCTTAACAATATTTCATACTCAATAATCTTCTTGAAATACTTCAATAATTTTAATCAAGATAATAAAAACAAAATCATAATATGAATCTTATAAATCAAACCACGAGCATGTGCAACCTTAATGCACTTAAAGCCTTTGAATCTCATGTTTTCTTTCATATAACTTATAACATAATATCATTCTTAAAACTCAATTGAAAATCACTAATCAATGTCTCAAATCATACTCATAGTGTTCAAATCATAAAAGAAAATTCTTTAAGTCAAGACAAATATGCACTTTGATACTTCAATAACTTTATAAAACCACAAATTCAAAACAAGATAATTTGGGTATGAAGCCTAATTGTAATTCATATATATTTAACTTTAAAACAAGTTTTGGACACAAGGATGAAAGAATATCCTTGTTCCTACACCCCACATACCTTATTTTTTCTTAACTTGTGAAGAAAATTTGAATCTTTGAACTTGAATGATGAACTTGTGAAGGAAACCCTATTCTTGATATTTCTTGAAGATTTTGTTGAACTTGTAAGATTGAATTCTCGGATTCTTGGGAAGAAAAAACTTAAATTTCTTATTCTTGGGAAGAAATCCTAATCTTATTATTCTTGAGATTGGAGAGAATTAATGGCATCTAAAACTGATATGTAATGGCTAATAATGCCTAATGATACTTTAAGTCATGGGAGAGGTAGGGTTTGAGGTGATAAAAAGACCAAAATACCCCTACAAAACTAAATCCAAATTGCTGTAATTTCTTTAGTTGATGACTTTGCTAATGGCTCATCAACTGGTCGATAGGCTATCAACCTAGTCGTCAACTCCTTCGGAGTTACTGCCTAAGGTTGACGACTTTCGTTGATGGCTTATCAATTGGTTAATTGCCTATCAGCCTAGTCGTCACTTTCTTCAGTGATTCTGCCTTTTTTTCTTGGTTTAATTTAACATTTTATTAATAAAATTAAATTAGTCTAATACATGATTGGGAAATGTAAAAACAAAACAAAACTGACCCAAATATATAAAGACCCACTTAAACACATATGAACCGGCCCAACTGCATGACCCGATCCACCATACTCAAATAAATTGAGTAGGGTTTCCAAATTCATCAACAAGCTAATCTTTTCTTTCCTCTACCTCATTCATCATGCTCAGCTTTACCAATCTTTGATTTGTTTTTCTTTAGCTGTGGGTGATAAATGCCTTGCCTTTGTTGCTCCATTTAGAAGATTCCATCTTGCATGAGTGAGTTATCTTCTCTATTTCTCCTTGTGAACTTCATCCCCTGACTGAAATCTGGTTGTGCTGCCTTCTTCATTTTTGTTTTAGATGAAATGTTTAGTACACTTTCCTTGTTTTTTGGTTCTAATACTCTGGGTCTCATCTTCTAAAGATTGAATCCTTCTTCTTGTAAGATATCTTCCTTTAGGAACTTGTATCTTGACTTGTATCTCAAAACTAACCCTCTTTTCCTTCTCAATATGTATCTATTGTTAGGACGGAGATACTGGGATGCTTGAACCCTTTGATAGTTGAAGAGGAACAAGAACTTCAGCTTCTTAAACTTGATCTGACTTGGTGACCCCCGATCTACTGAGATTCCTTTTTTGTTGGCTAGAGTAAGTAAGTAAACTATTATTTTCACTCCTTTGTTCAACTTCCCTATTTATATATAAGTTGTTAGTGAAAATATTTGTTGTAGACTTTCCATCCCTGTTAGCATGTTGCTACTCTTAGCCTCAGATATGGACATTGTTGCTTGCCACTATTTAGTAGTTTCCTACCTATGCTTGGTAGCTAGTTAAATTTTGTAAAGATGAATTGTTCTTGTTCAAATGCTAAATTAGCTAAGTAATCAGCTAATTGATTGCCATCTATGAAAATGTGACTAATTTGTACTTGCTTGTGCTGTAGCAGTATCTTTATCCTGTTTACTGTATCTACAAGCATCCATGGTACTTCCCATTCTTGATTTAAGAACTTCAGCATTACTAATGAATCAGTCTGTATGATAAACTTGTCTTGTCTTGACTGACTATAATGATGAGTTGCTTTCATAATAGCCTCTGCTTCTTCTATCATATTATTTATGTCTTCCATAATTCCTCCCTCTGTATGCATTAGATCTCCATTTTCATCCCTTAAACAAAAAGCCCATGAACTACTCCCTAGATTCCCTCTAGATGCCCCATCTATGTTATATTTACACCAACCATGCTCAGGGAGTTCCCAAAGTACAAACTTAGTTGTGACTCTAGGTTTAAGCCGATTTAGTTGATATAATATAATTAGCCAATCTGTAGAAAAATCTAACATTGGTTTTCTCACTTTAAGAACCATCCTTAACTGCCTTGTAACATTGAATATCAGCCTATGCATACTGACTTCCTTTCCTTCATGTTTTTTGTTATTTCTTCCCCTCCATAGCTCCTACATTATGATTGCTGGTATAGCTATGAAATATGCTTTCTCTCTTTGTTTTATCTGGGCATTCCACCAAGCATAGATTGTCTCTCTTATGCTTCTTCCTCATATGTTTATTCCTGCAAAAGAAGAAAAGTAGGACCAAGTCCTGTTAGCTGAATATGATCTCAATAGCACATGTGTTGTGGTCCCCTGTGCTGGGTTCTGACAACTCCAACACTTGAAAGGACCATGAATCCCCAATCTTCTAACTGTATCATCCACTAAGATCCTCCTCTTCCACATTCTCCATATAAAGAACACAATTTTGAAAGGCATCCCTTTTTATCTATAATTGCTTATAGAAGTCATTTGATTCTCCCATTGGTATTACACAATTCCATGCAGATTTTACTATGAAATTCCCTCTTGCCTCTAAACTCCATATTGGCTTATCTTGTTGATCAGTTATTCCCCCTTTCCTTACTTTGCTCAGCACATGTGCCATAGTATACTCTGCAAACATACTTCTCAAAGTTTTTTCATTCCATCTACCATTAGTCATTATGTTTTTCACCCATTCAACCCTTTCATCCCATACATAACTTTCTTCAATAATAGAATACAAGTCCCCCAATCTACTCCAATTATCATACCACAAATGAGCATCCCCTCTCCTAACTTGCCAAATGATGAGATGGTTAATTAAATCCCTTACTTGCGGTATTTTTTTCCATACTTAAGAACCACAACATACTTTCCATTCAACTTCCTTAGGATGATACTTCCTGCAATATTTGTTCATTATATAATCCCTCTATATAGACTTCTGCGTCCTAAAATTTCACCACAACTTACAGAAGAGAGTTGTTAATACATCCTGAAATCTTCTAAAACCCAATCCCCCTTCTACTTTTGGTAAACACATAGATGTCCAAGATACCCAATGTCTACCTCTTCCTCCTATATTACTACTCCAGAAAAATTTTGTAATTGTCTTCTTAATAGTAATAAGGACATTCTTAGGTGGATTCATCACTAACATACAATGAATTGGTATGTTTTGTAGCACATGCTTGATGAGGACTGCTCCACCACCATATGACAACAACTTCCCTTTCCAGGATTGCAACTTCGAACTTATTCTGTTCATGATATATTGATAATACACTCTCTTCTTCCTCATGTAAAATATAGGACATCCTAAGTAATTAAAAGAAAATTGTTATCTCAAAATTCCTATAGCAACTTCTGCCATCAATATTACTCCATTTGAAACACTATCATGCAAATATATGGCACTTTTTACTTTATTAATTTTTTTCCCTGAAACACTTTCATATCTTTCTAGTTGCAAAGTGTTCAGTTCTTCCTGACAAAGAATTATCATGTCATTTGAAAAGGCCAGATGGTTAAGTTTAGCACTTCCCCTAGGCATCCCAAAAGGCCTAAACTCTTTTTTAAATAAGATCTTCTTCAATCTCCTAGATAAAACTTCTGATACAATGATAAATAGAGTAGGTGACAGGAGGTCACCTTGTTTAAGACCTCTAGATGATTTAAATAAACCCTTTGGTTGTCTATTTAACATAATGGAGTACCAGTTATTTGCTAATAACCTGAACACCATATCTATTAATTGTTCAAAAAATCCTAGCTTCCTCAGAACTTTGGCCATAAATAATCATTCTACCCTGTCATATGCTTTCATCATATCTAGTTTTATGACCATGTTTGGTGTTTTACCCCTCTTTCTAATCTCATCTACAATCTCTTGCACCATCAAAATATTTTCAGCTATACTCTTTCCTTGCATAAAACTATCCTGTTCTTCAGATACTATGCGGGGAGAATACCCTTAATTCTTTCATGAATAATTCTAGAGATAATTTTATTCACAAAATTACTAAGGGATATTGGTCTTAGATCTGATAAAGTATTCACCACTAACTTTTTTAGAAGTAAAACCAAATTAGTATGAGTGATAAATCTTGAAAGATCCTGACCAAAGAAAAAAACTATAACCATCTAGTGTAAATCATCTGAAATAATACTCCATACATCCTGGAAAAATACACCAGTCATTCCATCAGGCCCCCAGCACTATTCCTATTTAAGATAATAACTGCTTGCTGAACTTCCTCCAGTGTTGGAATTTTTCTCAATTATTCATTCTGTTCATCTGTGACTAGCTTTGGCAACTCATCTAGTATTGAAAGTCCTCTGCATCATCTTGCTTTTCAAATTGCTTCTAAGATAAAACTTCTGCTACTTCAGCTATTTCATCATGTTTATCCAACCAAATCCCCTCTATAGTTTGAATTCTGTTTATCTTTAATCTGGCTCTTCTCCCTTTGACTATAGTATGAAAAAATTTTGTATTCTTCTCTCCATCCTTAAACCATTCAAAACTAGCCTTCTGCCTCTAATACTTCCCCACTCTTTTAGTTGAGTTTCTAGTTGTACTTGAGCCTATGATAAACTAGCTCTATTAGGATCTGATGGCTCTAATTCAAACTGTTGCTCCCTTACCTTTATTACATCCTCCAAGGTGGCAATCTCTTGGAAAATATTTAAAAAAATTTTCTTACTCCATTTAGTCATGCAACCTTTGTTTTCCTCATCTTTTGGTGGAATTTGATATAGGGATTTTCTTCACATTCAGTATTCCAACTTTCCTTAATAATATCTAAGCAAGATCTTCCTTCAACCAAAAGTTAAGAAATCTAAATGGTCTGATAAGTTGGTCACTTTATGTGCTAAATTATAGCAACATTGGAGCATGGTCAAATCCACTCCTTACTAGATTTTACAATTCCAACACTAGAAATAACTCCTGCATTTTATCATTAACCAATACCCTGTCTAGACTTTTAAAAATATAATCTTCATCAACCCTGCCATTCCACCATGTATACTTGTTTCCTTTGAAAGCACAATATTCTTAATTACACATGCTACTATAATAATTAAAGTCAACAGTCTCATCCACAGTGACTTGTAATCCACCAAGCTTTTCCTCCTCACTTCTAATAACATTAAAATCACCCCCTACTAGCCAAGGGTGTTGCATGTTATTGGAAATCTTCCCCAAAGAATCGCACAACATTAGCCTTTCATTCTAACTACATTTTGCATATACTAAGGTAACAAACACCTCTAACCCAACAATTTGATTCTCCAACTTTAGGGTAATTAGTTATTCTACATCTCTTACTATTTTAAAATCAATAAAGTTATCCATGAAAGCACATATTTTACTAGAGAAATTCACCACTGCATGTTTCATTCCCAATATTATTTTATATGCCTCTATAATATGACTCTCTTAAAAAGGTTCCATTAAGCCTATAAATCCAAAATTTAACCTTCTATGCATTGTAATCAATCTTATGAATGCTTTCTGTGTTAACTGATTTGATATTCCAAATTAATGCATTCATTTTGATAATGACTTCAATATGTGACTCCTTGTTTGCATTTTGCTAGCACTAGTCTTTTTATTCTTTTTCTGTCTTTTTACATGCTTTTGATTCAAAGATTGAGCTTGTTCTGGTAATAAATCCCCTTCCTTGGTGGCATTTTCAATATTATCTGCCAGATTCTCCTCATCAAAATTAGCATTCATACTATTGACCATCTCTAAAATATTGTCTGCATCCAATGCAATTGGCACTACATCTTCCATTATCTGGTCCTTTTTGTCTATAGGATCATATTGGACTATAGCCAATTTTGTATTCTTACTCTTTTCCCCTTCATTTTGATTTTGCACCGCCTCCCCCTGATTATGAATTTGACCTTGCTGAGATTCTTTCTTGTTTTCCTGTACTTCTATTTTTTCTTCCCCTTTTTCTTCACTTTATTCTCTGTTACTTTTTTTTGTTGATTGGAACCACTGTCTATCTGGTCTCTTGTTTCACCTTTGCCAAAGCTTTTGTTCCCCATTCTTTGGTATTTTCATTCTGCTGCATGTTTGATGTTTCCTGTTGATCTTGATTCAAAGCAGCAAATGAATTTGACATTTGAACATCATCAGTCTTTTCACCCATCTCCCCAACTATATATCTATATCTATCTTTTTTGTACTTGTTATTTCCTCGGTAGCCATTGGTTTCTATCGTTCTCTTATGTTGCTGTTGCATGGACTTGTTCCTTATGATGTTCATTATTTTGTTCCTTCTCATTGCTATACTCCTTTCCTCCTCTTTGCTCCTAGATCTTCTCATAAATTTTTGAGTGAATATTCCGACAAGAGTTTTCATCATGACCTTGCAAACAACACTCCTAGCAATATTTGTGCTTATGGTCATACTAAATAGTGATCCACTTTGATTTAATCTTTCCACTTGTATCATCTTCTTCATTGATCTTTACCCGTTGAGGTAACTTCGCCACAAAGTCCACCTCAATCTTGACTCTTGCACAGCTTGTCCTTGTGTGGTTTTGTGTCATAATGTCCACCATTAAAGGCTTTCCAATTGCTATAACAATTGAAACTACTGCTTCTTTGGCAAAAACATTTGGTGGTAGGTCTAGCATGGGGATCCATGCAATACCTATTGTTCTTTCCATATCTGGTTTGAACTAAGGATCCCATTTGAGAGTCCTTATTTGCCAATACACATCATTGACCTTAATATGAATAGCTACTATCGATAACAAATTTACATAATCCTCTAGCTAATTCAATTTGATTAAAATAAGTCTTGAATCCAATACCCCAATTCATGTACTCAGTAATTCTGCCTAAGGTGGACGACTTGGCTAATGGCTTGTCAACTGGTTGATAGCCTTTCAGCCTAGTCGTCAACTTGTGACAGCTGGATATGCTGAGGTGAAATGGACATAACATCCCCCTCAGATGTCGGATTAAGGTAAAACTAGATGCATTAGAAATAAAACTCGGATACCTTTCATTTGATATACAGTAGGACATCTAAATCATTATATTCTAGGAGATACACTCATTTAAATTTGACCCCTTGTAAAATCAGTTACTAAAACTCCATTGACAATAGTGTTCTCAACTCGACTTTGCTCTAAGTGCTTCCTATGACAATGATTCACATCGAAAACACTTTATACACAAGGTGAATGGTCATGAAACTGAATTATGGCTTGACATAATTACTTTTGAGACTTTAAACATATGACGAATAGTTGGAAACTTATCTAGGAACTTGTGGGGTATTACAATATCTCCCCCTTGGAATTATTCGTCCTCGAATAATGGGTAGGAACTTATTGAAAAATTAGAAGTATGGAATGACGTAGACATGGCATGTCTACTAATGAAGGATATAGTTGATATGAAACATTATAACTTCTATCATTAAACTGATTTCTGAGCTAACTTGACTTTATTGATGATAAGGAGCTAATTTATGCAGAGAGTTTAGAACTCACTTGAAATGTTCATGATACAATCATACATATAGAACTACGAAGTGATAACTGATGTAATAAAATTCCAAGAGTTACTGAGGATGGAATAAATTATGTAACTTCTCATTAGAGATTATCACTCAGCAAAGAACATGTAGGATTCAAAGGAAAAAGGGTTTCATAGCATTACCAAATACATTGTGAAAGTACAAATCATGAGATAACAAGACTTAGGCCTTACAATGGGTATTACACAATCTGAGCTGGAATATTTAAAAAACTGAGATCATTCAGTGAACACTTATCAACGGAATCATGACTACATGGCTGAATCTGAAATATAAAGCCTGGCCTGAACTAACTTTGCAACTTACATGTATACGAACAAATTACCTCATGGAATAGCCATATTCATGAAACTTTGGATAGTAAGACTAGATGGAAAGATGGAAAGATGGAAAACCATAGGAACTTGCCTGTCTGACTACTAACTTGAATTGCTGGCTATACAGACAGAATTATACTAAAAGTTTTTACTCAACTGGAGTATTTCTTCAACACTATTTCTAAGAAGTTCTAATAATATTAGGGAGCAAAGAATTCTTGGGCATGACCTCAATGAAATATCTTAATAAGGAATCTCAATATGGCTGCAACACTATAATCATAGACTAAAGGCCTATAAAACATAAGCTAGGATAGAATCACTTTATCGTAGGCAATACAACTTCTAACTCTCAAGCTTAGCCACATTTCTAAAATACTCCCTCAACTATACTTTTCCCCTTAAATACCATGCTCATTTGATTCACCTTACACTTCTAACACGTGTACATATAACTAATCTAGCCAAAATCTGAGTTGATCTACATGCTCTCACCATGTTCAAGCCTAACTCAAAATCACAAGGCACTACACATAACACTAGTCTAAACCATGAATTCAATACCCCATGCATTTTCATTTCTCTCATCTTAAGTATAATTCTTCTTACAACTTCAAAAACTAAATTCAACCTCTTACTAGGAATTCACTAACGCATAATGCACCCATCCACTTATATATACCAACATCATATTCAAGCCTATCATTATAACCACACATGAACTTCTAGGCAAACAACCCACCAAAACATCATTCCAATATTATCTAATACTTCTATCAGTAACAACTTCCATTCACTATCCCCAAGAAAACACATACAAATTATTTTTCCAACTTACCATGACGTATACCAAAAGTTTGGCCTCAATCATCCTTAAAACTTATAGCCTTAGATAAAACAAACATGCAATAATCTTTCCTAACAAGAGTAATAAGAAACATTTACTCTCTCCCATCTAAATAATTGTTCATCACCACTATCATCTCCCCCTTAGATTAAAGCCAACCTTCTAAACTTATGGATCTATTTCATATCTCTAGGACTGAGCCATAATTTCTTTACTCTAATGTTCTACAGAGAAATGCTCAACTCACGCGAATGAACTATATTTAAAATATAATAACTTTATCTTTGGACAATCCCTTCACATATACCATCCTTAACTTTCTTTATCTTTAATTATCATCATGATAGACTTATACTCTCCCCTGCAAACATCCCTGCCTCAATAAATACATAACCTATATCATATTTCAAAACTTATATTTTTTCCTATACCATGAGAATAAAATTCATGCCAAAAGACTCAACTTCATCTATCCCTAAACCCTTAATATTGCTATTAAGAACACCATATAATATTTTACTATCCTTCTTCCCATTTAGCAACTCAAGGGTACTACTAACCATACACAACCTTTACAAATCTTGGGACATAATGCAACCCTATAGAACCTAGATTACACCTCTAAATCATACCTACAACATCATACTTAAATGTGGAAAATGAACTTAAACTCTTATATACACTGTCCTAGCCTACTAGATCACTTCCATATAACTAGCATCACTAACCAAGCAATCATTTTTTCCAACTTGATAATCATCCACTATTCAAACTTAGTTTTTAGTTTTGGGCATGATTAAAAACACAACCTCACATACTATTCTCGCTTGAAAGCTATAAAGTAAACACCAAGAAACACTTCCACAAGAAACTCTCAAAAATAATAATCAATCATGATAATATGGTATATCTTATTAAAATCTGCTAGCAAATTCTCTTTCTACACATTACTACTATTTACCCATCTATACACCTAAATTACTTTCATAGTGATATGGCATGGAAACACGACACTTTCAATGCTTAAAACAGAGAATTTATGCATGAACTTAGGGTGTTTTGTTAGATATGATGCACTTTGGTGTGAATTGCAGGTAAAATAGGCCAACAATAGTACTTGAATGAATAGATAAGAAAAAAACCTAAAAAGGACCTGCTTTGATCAGTATACGAGTCAACACCTAAGTCGTAACAAACCAATACGACTCATATGTTGAATTATAAGTATAACAGAACCAAAAGAGAAATTAAAGAACCAAATTCGAGGAAGATACAACTCCAGTATCTTTGCCATAAGGTAGGATACAAGTCATTTACAGAAGCCTTAAGCATAATAGAATCCAAGCTACTATCGAAGAATTAAAAAGTCAGAAGTATACGAGTTAGAAGTCTGAGTACGACTCTTATTGAGATGTCGTATGCAAACTAGCGATCAAGATCTAAAAAGAGTAAAGTCTCATGTGGATACAGATGAAGAATCTGATTCGTACACATGGTTATGACTCATGAGCTGGAATTGTGAGCTGAGCAGAGAGTTAAAGCCATGGACAGACTAGATGTTGGACTAGTTACAATAAGGCAGGGTACGACTCATAAGCTAAGGATACAAGTGACGACCGAGTCATACCGACTGCCGACTTAACTTTACCTTTCCTATTTTTAATAGAAATTAATTGTTATTTTGAGATACTATAAAAACCCTAGGGTTTATCTTTTATTAGGTTAGCTTCTATTATATTCTACGACATATTTTAACATACTTTATAGTTGGTCTTGAGATTTTAGGGTTTTATTCAATTCAAGACTTTTGAGTTTATTCATCTTATTATTGTGTGATTGATTTTATGTATTCTTCATTGATAATCATGGTTTCTTGCACAAACATTAGTGGTTAATCTCCTTAGCTAGGGTTATGGGTACCCTAGCGGATTAGCAACATAGCAAAAATGCGAAACACATCTGTTCTAGGGTTGTGCATGTATTCTAATTTTTCTTCATTAAAATTTATTTCAAGTACCTGCAACATCTTGAGATAAAATCATATATTTTGCATTCTTTCGATAACTAAGAATGTTTGTGATTGGGAAAAAAAGATTAGGACAATAATTTAGGATTTCTACCTCCGTCTTATATTCCTCGCATTCCATCTTATCACTTTTTCCGATAACCAAGGATTAAGTGAATTAGGGCTGTATCAAGGGTCAACTAGGTGACATCCAATGATGATAATTAAGTCAAAGGGTAAGATTTATCTTCGTACTTAAAAGGTGGATGATAATACATAGCTTATAGGTTTTGCATACATAGCAACAAAATAGTGGATTGATCACTAGAAAACTACAGAGTTAAGAAGTCAGGAGGAACAAAGACCTAGCGTTCATCTCTGATTGATTATAACTCAAAGCCACTCAAAGAATTGGTTAGTCTTTGACATTGATAACTAAACAGCCCCATTTTCTTTTCTGCACTGCTCAAGGATTAAATAAAAATAAGTAACTACTCATGTTTTCCCTATGGGATCGACCCTAACCTAGTTGGGTTATTATATTTGTATCGTTCATATTATACTTTTGATTGAGGTGTATTTTGGGCGATATCAAATTCTAGTGTTGTTGCCAGGGATAACGGTTTGAGAATTAATTGGAATTGGTAAAGATCTTAACTTTTTACTTTTTTGTTTTTGATTTGGTATACACCGATGTATGCCAAGCACTAGGAGTAGAGGCAATCCCTTACTACCTTTTGATCCAGAGCTAAAAAGGATCCTTTAAACACCAAGAAAGATGTCAAGATAAGTTCGTGAAGGGGTGCAAGATCCCCCACCTATGGACCCAAATGCAACAATCTTATGTGATCTATTAGACATGCAGAATCTTACAGATAATTAGACACAATAATTATTGGAGCAAGAACGAAGAGAAGCCAAAAAGTCTAGACTGTTTGTTGAAGCTAAAGTAGCACAATGAGGTGGACTAGTCAAATCGAGATAGGTTGTTGATCATCGAGTTTAGAGGGGAAAAGACTCATATGTTCCATCATATCAGCATTTAGATCCATATGATGAGGATAATGAAGACATGGGCTATGGTGACCCTACTGATACAAGAGTTATGGTTCATCCTGCATTAGCGTCTAAAGTGAAGTTCGATATTACTATTGTTATGATCCAGTTATTGAATTTGAAAGGTGTATTTTTCGGAGCAGCTAAGGATGATGTGAACATTTACCTTACTTATTTTCATAGGATCTGCACAAATTATAACCTTCCAGGGGTTGATTAGGAAAAATTAAAATTATTGAGGTTGTTCCCATGTTCTCTAATTGGAGAGGTATCTCTATGGCTAAGGGAACTACTAAGAGGATCTATCACAATATAGAATGAGTTGAAGAAACAATTTCTGAGCAGATTATTCCCTCTTGCATGGATATTACAACTGAAGGATGAAATTTATAATTTTAGATAATTGCATGCAGAATTGATGTATGAGGCATGGTTTAGATTTAAGAAGAAGTTGAAATTAGTTCCAAACCATATAATTAGATGATCTAATCTGTCAAAAATCTTCTATAGATTACTAAGTCATAGTTTGAGAGCCATGATAGATACTATCTCTGAAGGTTCATTTATGTGTCTTCATTGGGATGTTATGCAGGAATTGGTTGATGATATTACCATCACCAATAAAGGATGACATACCAGAGATTTTGAATGGGGTAGTGGTACATATGCTATTATAGCTACAAACACATATGGAGCAAGTAATGATATGGTCGCACAAGAGGTAACACAACTTTGGATTGATATTGTTTTTCTCACAAAATAGTTCACTCCATTAAATGCTGAGAAAGTAAATGCAATAGCAGCATAGGGAGCCGCACCCAAACCATATAAGATTGCATATAAAGATGAGGCAAACTATCTTGATCATAGATTAGTGGATTGTTGAGCCCAAGGGCAAGGGAATCAAGGTTGGAACTATTATAATGATAGATACAAAGATAGGAGAAGAGATAAAGATAGCGAATAGAGATGCTAGGATGATTACAAGGAGAAGCGTGACAAGTATATTCCACCAGGCGGCTAAGATATAGAGTCTAGAGTTAAGGACCTCTTGTATAAGCTAATGAAAGAGCAAGAAAGTCAAGAAAACTCTCTAAAAGATATCAAAGAAGATCTATCTGGTCTCAATCAAAAATTTTAATCACATGCCATAATAATTAGGCAATTGGAGCAACAGTTTGGGGCTGATGTAGGCCACAGTAAATTAGAGGAAGCCTAGCACTCATCCAAGTAATACAGTAGTGAATCCTATAAATAATAGCCAAGGTCATACCATTACTACTCTAAGTGGTAAGTTTACTACAGTTCCACCTGTACCTACTATTGATGAGCAGAAGCAGAATAATGATGAGCCAACTGATATGGAAAGCAACAGTAAGCAGAAAATGGGAGATGGAAAGGCTACACGTCGTATATTAAAACCTATTCCAAGGACGCTTCCCCCTATCGATAGAGATTACAAAAGAGACAAGAAGGGGGTAAATATCAGAAATTTCTATCCATGTTAAAAGAGTTGACAGTCAATATACCATTGGTTGAAGCGTCGGAGCAGATGTCTGGATATGAAAAGTTCATGAAGGATGCGATCACAAAGAAAAAAGCAGTTAGTTGTGAATGGATTAATAGTGTCAATCATTGCAGTGTTGTAGCCACTAGATCATTAATGAAGAAGAAGAAGGATCCTGGTGCAGTCACTATACCTTGCACTATTGGATCTTTCCACTTTTCACGTACTTTATGTTATTTGAGTGCTAGTATTAACCTCATTCTATTTGCTATATTCAAGCATTTGGGGTTGGATGCTCCAAAACCCACCACTATGAGGCTAGTCATGGCAGACAGAAGTGTGAAGAAGCCAGTCAGTATCCTTTATGATGTTCTAGTAAAAGTAGCTTCTTTTATTTTTCCTGATGACTTTGTTATTTTAGATTGTGAAGTGGACTTTCAAGTTTTAATTATTCTTAGTAGACCTTTTATGGCTATAGGTAGAATGTTGATTGATCTGGAGCACAGATATTTGATGTTGAGATTAAACGATGAACAGGTGATATTCGACTATGCAAATCCATAAAGCAACCTGATGAGTTGAGGGTGATATCTGTGATTAATGTGGATGATGAAGAAGCAGATTTATTCCATGATGTTGATGCGGTGAATTTGTGGGATGATGGTTATGATGCAGTTTTTCCTATTGAAGAAAGACTAGGTGTTGAAGCACTTACAGTTGTGATCATGAATTTTGACTCTAAAAGTATAGAAGAATATGAGGAGATTTTTGGTGCATTGCATGTTACTGGTTACAATTTAACACCAAATAAGCGTGATCTAGATTTAAAGAATAGAATAACTCCACTTGCTCGCCCATCTATTGAGGAGCCACCAATGTTAGTGTTAAAGGCTCTCCCATCTCACTTGCAATATGTATTCTTTGGGGCCAACAATACTTTGCCAGTCATTATTTTAGCGGACCTAAAACAATCAGAAATGGAAGCATTGCTATCAGTCTTATAGAATTTCAAGAGGGTCATTGGATGGTCCATTACAGATATTAAGTACTCACAAAATTTAGCTTGAGCTGAATTGTGTTCCATCTATTAAGAACCAGCACTACCTTAATCCTCATATGCAAAAAGTGGTTAAGAAGGAGAAAATCAAGTGGTTGGATGCTGGTTTGTTTTTTCCCCATTACTAATAGCAAATGGGTTAGCCTGATTCAATGAATTCCAAAGAGGGGTGGAATAACTATTTTGAATAACTGTTGTGCTAAATAAGAAGAATGAGATGGTGACTATGAGACAAATCACTGGATTGAGAGTTTGCATAGACTATAGGAAGCTAAATGCATAGACTCATAACGATTATTTTCTAATGTCATTCATGGATTAGATGCTAGACAGGTTAGCAGGCATAGGATGGTATTATTTTCTTGATGGATACTCAGGTTATAATCAAATTACTATTACACTAAAGGACCAAGAGAATACCACTTTTACATGTCCTTATGGGACCTTTGTATTTAAACGAATGCCATTTGGGCTTTGCAATGCCCCAGCTACATTTTAGAGATGTATGGTGTCCATTTTCTCCGATATGGTGGAAGACACTGTTGTGCGAGCCTATGCTAACATATTTAAAGATTTTAACTCTAAATAATTGTAAGGCCTTAAGCAACTTTAGTTATTTTTGATTAGTTTACTTTGATTTTGCAGTAAATGTAGAGATGAAGGGGAATCACCAATAAAAGAAACAAAATGCCTGAAATTGGAAGCAAATAAAGGACTAATTATGGCTGAGGATATCCATGACACATTATCAGCCTGGTGATAAGCTGTCAAGGATGCTGTCAACCTTAAATAGAAGATGGAAGTTATAGAAATTTTTGTGATGACATCCATGACATATCACCAAGATGGTGATACGCCCTCATCATCATCATTAGCCTTAAGCAGCAAGAGCCAAAAATATAGAGGAGCTAACAACATCTGTGATAAGCTATCAGACTCCTGATAAGCCATCACTGATGTCATCATTTATTCTGAGAAAAACTTGAAACATCTATTTTGTTTCCTTATTTAGGGTTAACTATTTAAAGCCTTGTTTTAGGATTTTCTAGAGAGATTGACTTATCATTGACTTATTGACAACAGATGATTTTCTCTCTCTCTCTCTCTAGACCAATATTTTGGGAGTTTTGTCTTATGAATTAATTCAAGTTATACTATTTGGATCTTCATCATAGTTGTAAGATAATCTTCTCAATCATGAATTCAATTTGTGTACTTGTTTCTTGCATTATGAGTGGCTAAACCTCATTAACCTGAATTATGGAATTTAGGGTTAGGTCATGAAGAGGTGCTAAATACTCAAGATTCAATAGGTGTTAGGATTTCTTGATAATTCTGAGATTTTAATTGATGTCTGTTGGTTGCAAACAGCAAGCATACCTATTTTGATTTGCTTGAGAAAGAAATCATAAACAATTGGAAGTGAATTATCAATAGGGACTCAAAAATACTTTGTTTAATAATCAATGATGTAACTAGGTTGATTAACCTAAGGTAAAATCTGGGCAGTGAATAGCGATTCCCTAAATCCAAGAGGATTAGGAAATTAGACTCTTAAATAGGTCGAGAGACATTTGTGCATATCATCGATAAAGATAGCTTGTTATCTAAACCACCGTAAGAATCTTGAGTTACCTTTGGATCTGTCATGTACCGTAAGCCCTAGTGAACATAATTTTGGTTATTTTATAAAATCTTGCTTACAAATATCAAAATCAAAGTATCAAATAATTATTTGTGAAACTTAAACCCCCATTTCAAGAGACGTTAAACTATCAATGAATTAAAACATAAGCAACTTGAGTTCACATCATATTCCCTGTGGGATTTGACCTCAACCTAGTTGGCTTTTATATTGATAATGATCACTTACACCCATTTAAGAGTGTAGTTTGAGTGTTATCAAAAATGGTGTCGTTGCCAGGGAATACGATTGTAAATTGAAAGTTTGTGTGCGTTAATTGACTGTTAGTTTAGTTTCTTAGATTTATATTTATTTGTTGTTTCTATTTATTGCAGGTTCTTTGTTATTTATGGCAAAAAAAAGTTCTAGAGAATTGTTATTGCCAATTAATCTGAAACCTCAACTGATCGAGAGAATAGTTGAATAACAGGAGGCGAAAAGATTAGCCATTTTGGCCAGGGCTCAGGTGAACGTACAGAACCAGGATCAATAAGTATGTCACCCAAACTATGATGATGAAGACTTGGGGTGATGAGGAATTGTTGAATCCTCAAAACCCAAGGCAAGGTGAGCAAATTATTGCACTAGTGCAGCAAAATTTTGACAGAAACCATCCAGTCAGAGGAAGGTATGGTCAATAGCCTGTCAATTACGAGGTTGATGACGATGAAAAAGGAATGGACAGTGCAGGTTCAATGGGTGCTATCATGCCTCTACCGTTGGAACCTAGTGCAATATTCAGCATAACAAGTACCATGATCCAACTCCTGAATCTAAAGGGTTCGTTTGAAGGCTTGCCTGGTGATAATCTGAACATGCACTTGGTGAACTTCATTACCATTTGCAAATCTTTTGATAATCCAGGAGTGAGTCAGAATGCGATCTGGTTGAGATTGTTTCCATTGTCTCTGTCTGGGGAGGCAACAATGTGGTTAAACGAGCTGGAGCTAAATTCTATAACCAACTAGAGATAGTTGAAAGAGGATTTCCTAGAATGGTTCTTTCCACCCTCTAAGAGGGTACAGTTGAGGGATGAAATTAGTAACTTTTTTAGGCAGCTCCCAACTGAAGCCTTGCATGAAACTCGAGAAAGATTCAAGAAAAAATTGGGACAATGTCCGAACCACAACATGACAGACTGCACTTGATGGAGACTTTGTATAGAGCTTTTAACTTTCTGACAAAGCCAATTGTAGATAATGTTGTGGGTGGTTCATTCATTGACCTCTCTTTTCTCGAGGCTTCAAACATATTGAATAGAATGATCAAATAGTATCGGGCCTGGTATACCAGAGATTCTATGGTAGCGAGCCCAACTATGTCTGTTGTTCTAACCGCAGAGCAGCACAGAAGGGATGAGGAGCGAGACCAAGATATGGCCTATTTGAAGATACAGATGGACTTTTTGACCAAGCACTTTCTGTCAGGAAAGACTAAGAAAGTTAAGGTTGTGAAGTCTCAGTGCACTATTGCTACTAAAGTAGATGAGGAGGCAAACTATGTGAGTAATTAGGGGGGTTTCCGAGGCAACAACTAAGGGAATCAAGGTCGGAACTTTTATGACAAGCCTGATTATAAAGATAGAGAGCAAGGACACTGGAGAAGCAATAATGATAGGAGTGGTTTGTATGTTCCTCCTGGAAGTTGAGATGCTGCACCAACTAGCTCTGGTAAGATGTCCATAGAGGACATGAAGGAAAAATTACTGAAAGAAGTTAAGGCTACTAGCTCAGGGGTAACTACTATGAAGAGTGAATTCTCTACCTTGAGTCAGTTGATTAGTTCACACTCCACTTCTATCAAGCAGTTGGAGCAGCAGATGAGCCAAATTTTTGCAACACTAAACCAAAGAAAAAGTGGTACTTTACCTAGTGATACGATTCAGAATCCGCAGAATGATGGCTCATGTATAGTGATTACCACTAAGAGGGGTAAGATCTTACCTAGCCCTTCTATGGGCAACTCTATAGATGATAAGGTAATTGTTGATGAATCCAAAGAAAGTAATCTAGTGGAGTCTGAGAAGCTGGATAGTTCTATTGACTCTTCAGAGGAGAAAAAGGAGAAGGAAGAGGAAGTGATGTTGAAAACTATCCCTAGACCACCACCTCCCTTTCCTCAACGATTGAAGAAAAAGGCTAATGATGCAAAATTCAGCAAGTTCTTGGCAATGCTCAAGCAATTGACAATTAATGTGCCTTTGGTTGAGGCACTTGAGCAAATGTCAGGCTACGCAAAGTTCATAAAAGACTTTGTAACCAAGAAATAGAAGGTTATACATGAGGTAGAGGACAATCTTCTCCATTGTGGCACTATCTCTACAAGGTTTTTAGTGCAGAAAAAGACAGACCTAGGAGTATTTACCATCCCATGTACTATTGGCCCCCTGAAGTTCACAAAAGCACTATGCGATCTGGGAGCCAGTATAAATTTAATGCCACTGGAAGTGTACAAAAAATTGGGTTTGGGGGATCCTACCCCAAAAAATATGCGGTTGGTAATGGCAGATAAGTCTGTGAAGAAGCTTATGGGCATACTACACAATGTGTTGGTAAAGGTAGCTGATTTTATTCTGCCTGCTGATTTTGTGGTCTTAGATTGTGAGTTGGATTTTGAAGTGCCTATCATCTTGGGTAGGCCATTGCTCGCAACTGGGAGAGTGCTGGTAGGCATGGAGTTGAACGAGCTAAAGTTGAGGTTCAATGACAAAGAAGCACGCTTCAAAATACATCCATCCATGATTTAGCCAAAAGGGATGAGTGTTTTCTCAATTGTTGACGTCTTCTATAATAATGGTAAAAGGGTATCAACTGGTTGTCTTGGCAAAGCTTGAGTAGTCAAGATAACTAAGTCGTACCACGACAGTAAATTAGCCGCTATTGGGAGGCAACCCAAAGTTTTATGTTTAAGAAAGATTTTTTATTTTAAAGTTTGGATTTAGTACAGAGAAGGTGGAAAAATGAGGAGGACAGCTGAAAGGCCATGATGACATTCATGATAAGTTGTCACGACTGTGATAAGCTATCACAATTATCATCAGATAGGCCATGCATGAGGCATTCTCTATTAAGGGTGACAACGATCATGATAGGCTATCACACTCTTGATAAGCCATCATAAATCATCATCATCCCATAACCTTAAAAGCTGAATTTTGGGCTCATTTTAAAGAAGATCTGACCCAGCCCAGCTGTGAAACCTTTTCAAATTTTTGCTAGTTTTATTTATTTTTATTTAGTTTATTTCTTTCCTTAGTTAGATTATTTCCTACTCTTTTCAAAACACTCCAAGAAAACAAGGGAACTTGTGTGTGGGTTTGAGCTTCACAATCAAGAAATTCTTCTTACTTCCTACTTTTTACTTCCTCTTGTGCGTGTAATCAGATTAAGAGCTCCCATCAGGTATATTCTAACTTTAACTCTTCTATTCTTATCGTAAGTGTTAGACAGATGATAACCCAAGTCCTCAAGATGGTTGAACCAAGTTCAAATTAGAAAGGAGCTAAAATCGCACCTAGGGTTTGCTGTGCAGGCCCAATGTTTCAAAAGACAACTCACTAATCGGAATTCAAGTCAATTTTGAGCAATAATGGGTACCAAAAATTAAGTTAAAATCAAAAGTGGGTTTTGATAAGAGCTGATGACATCTATGATAGGCTATCACAATTATGACGGCTTATCAGGAATGTCGTCAAAAGCTGACAAGAATGAAGTGGTTTCTATTTAGAGATGATGATATTCGTGATAGGCTATCACAATTGTGACGGCTTATCAGGAATGTTGTCACAAGTTGTAAAAATTTTGAAGGTTCTGTTTAAGGTTGACAATAATTATGATAAGTTGTCACAGTCGTGATGGTTTATCAAGAATTGTTATCACACCTGGAACCTGAAGCATGAATAATCTGAAATAATTAACGTGCTTGTGTTTATGCTCTTGTGGACTAACCAATGGTTTTTCTACTGCTATAGGAATATTATAATGGCACCAAAAAGAAAGAGCCCAACAGCACCAAAAAAAAAGACCAAAGAAAGTGTACGTCATAAGCTCATCAATGAGGAATCTGATTACGAGGAGGAGGAAACCTTGCTCAAGAAGCAAAAGAAAAAGCAAAGTCCAAAGAAACCTTCACCACTTCCACCCATTGAAGTGGAGGATAGTGATGACACTGAACCAACGACAGCTTCTGAGCAGGAGGTATCTAAATATTCTGAACATGAACAGCATGAGTCTGAACATACTGAATTTGAAGAACAGAAATAGAATGGGTTTGAGGAGTCTGAGTTTGAGGGAACAGTATCTGGATCCCCATTCACTGAACAACAAGATGATGAAGAGTCTCCTGCTTAGGGAACACTTATCAAATGTAAGAACCCCAAAGTTCAAGATAATGCTAGGTGGAAAATTCCCAGGGGCAGAGAGCATTTTCATTGCTGGGCTCCGCAAAACTGATAAAAGGAGTGCTAAGAGGCTAATTTAGAAAGAAAAGATGATTATCACCAGAGGGTTGAGCAGGTACCCTGAAGTAGAATAGAATTTCCAAGAGTATGGCTTGTGACGGACCACAAAAGGAGGAGGTTCATTTTGCCCTGCACTAGTTTGGGAGTTTTACGCAAACTACAAGGGTCAGTTGGAAAATATGTACAGGCCAGATAAAAGAGTAGCAGACCGTCCCCTGTTAGATAGAGTGTAGGTGAGGGGCATAAGGGTTGATGTCTCAATTAAAACTATCAATAGGTTCTTGCATGGTCCACACTTTACTCCTTAGGACACCGCATCATTAGTCTATGCTAGGATTAAGAATCGGGAGAAACAACTTCCGTGGTTGGCAAATATCATAGCTGGCAGAGATCCAATATGGGTAACAAACCCAAATGAAAGAATCTGCAAGTCCTCTTTGACTCAAGAGGCAAAGTTTTAGTGGGGTATAGTTCATGTCTGGCTGATGCCCACTGATGGAGACAACATTCTGGGTGATAATCGAGCTATTCTAGTGGCGAGCATGGTGCATAACCTTTCCCTAAATTTTGGGGAAATCATAGCTGATGAGATGAAGATTAGAATATTGAGAACCAACACTGCTTACCTTTTTCCTTGTCTTATCACAAAGTTATGCCGAGCTGCTAATGTGCCAAATATTGCAAGGGTTGATGATGACAGTCCTGCTCTAAAGACTCACAACCACATACGGTTTGATGAAAATCAGCCAGGATTAAGACTTGATAGAGGTGCAGAGGTAGCAGCAAACCCTCCAGTTATAGATGCCGGTGCAATACCTCATGTGGAAGTGCAAGATTCAGAAACTAGGAAACCAACTTCTTTAGCATAGGTAAGTTCAGTTCCTGAGGATTTTCCATACCCCTCAGTTCCTACAGAAGCAGCAGGGTTTACATTTCGTCCAGTTGATATCAGAAAAGTGGCTAAGCAAGCCAAGTAGTGTGAGGCACAGCTACATGCTTTAGCCAAATAGTTTGTTGCTATAGTGGATAAGAGAATCAAGGCTGCCCTTGAGCCTTTTATGACTTTGCCTGAGCGGGTTGCAGATTTAGAGAACCAATTTGATACACGGGCAAGAGAAATAATAGGATCTGATCTTTCTAAATTTAAAGAGGCATTAGATAAGGTAAAGATAGATGTTGGGGTATGGCAGCAACACCAGTTTATGATGCCAACAGGTCTAGCCATGCATGAATCTGAGAAAGACATCCCAATGCTTGACCTCACTAAAGATTCTCTAAAGAAAAAAAAGAAAAAAGGGGGAAAGAAGGGCAAAGATAAGAGAGAAAGGCTCAACAGTGATGAAAAGCAAAAAGCAGAGAGAGAGAAAGAAAGAAGAAGGAGAAGAAAGAGCTGCAAATGGCATAAATTGAGTCATTAGTTGATAATGAGAAATGGGAGCCAGTCATCTAAGTGAAGGATGCAGGTTCCTCATCTAGCAGGGCTCCAGCTACTATAAAGCTAGATGGTCCCAATGGAGAGAAGACAGCAGAGGATGTAGTAGCAGGGTCAGAGACCCAGGATCCATGTGCTTGATTGCCTTTAGGTATACCCTAACCCTTAGAGCAGTTTATTTTTTATTTTAGGTTGAGGGTGTAGGGTAAGTTGTTGTTGTAGAATATTTTGTAGATAATTAGGAGTAATACAAGTACTTGAGGAAGTTAGCTTGTTTTGTGATTTTTGAGTACCTCTCCAGTGGTCTGATATATTGTATACTGTGTGAATTGCAACCATTTGTGACCACTGTGCATCTTTTTATGGCATTAGTCTGGCAACTTAATAACCTTTGTTAAACAAGTACATGAATCGGAAAGGTAGTGATATGTAAGATACTTGTGTGCCATGTTTCTGTAAAGTCTTACTCAGTTCCCGTTATGTGTTGAATCTAGAACTTGCTCAGTTAGTCTTTCCATGGTCATAGGATAGGAGTTAGGAAAGGATCATAAGACGTGTTTGATTTTAGCCCATTTTAGCCTAAATGACCTTCCCAATGTGAAGAATATCTCTAGATCCCATTTTGAGCCTAATTAGCCTATTTCTTTCTTCGACATCTCTCACATTCCCATTCACATCACAATGAACCTATTTTGGCCCTGGTCCTCCTTGGACACTATGCAAGTTGACTTAGGCAAAAAACCTAAGTTGAGGGTGGCTATCATAAGGGTGCGTGATGCAAAATAATTATGAAGAGAGGAAGAATAAGATAATTGTATAAAAAGTTTAGGTGCAGTGAAAAAGGAATAAGAAAAAAAGAAGCTGTGTAAAAGATAATGAAAAGATAATCAGATAAGTGAAAAGGCCACATCCATCTTGATCATGTGTGATAAATAAAAGAGAGGAAGAAAAGAAGGTTAAGAGTTGAAACCTCGAGAGTTTAGTGTAGTGTTAAGGAGGCTTAGTCACTCTAAAATACTCATGAATATCATACCAGCCCCTGGCCTACGTTACAAGCTTAAGAAAAGCCCTATAGTGATCCTAACTGACCTTTCTGAAGACTTGGGTACTGACTATAAGGGCAAGCCTATGTCATTTGACAAGCAATGTTTGGAACTTCATTTTGAGAGTGAGTCTTGTGTTTATCACTATGTTTATACACATGAATTTTGATATGAGTGAAAAAAGGATTTCTTTGTTGTGAAGGCACACTAGGTATGTTGCTAATCACTGACTTACTCAGATAGTGTGATTTGGGTATAATCTTGGTTCTTATTGTTGATATTTTGCCATATCTTGATCCTTGTGAGTTGCATGGCTATTTTCAATGATAGACACAGTTGCTCTTAATTTGACTAACCTTACAGATGGTGAATGTAGTCTGAACTGATATGAGCAGTGAGTTGCCAAATTGTACTTTATATACTCTTAGTTATGATATAGTTACTTGAGGACAAGCAATTGTTTAATTTGAGGGTGTTGATGTGCGAGCCTATGCTGACACATTTGAAGCTTTTAACTCTAAATAATTGCAACGTCTTGAGCAACTTTAGTTATTTCATATTAGGTCACTTTGATTTTGCAGTAAATGTAGAGATGAAGGGGAATCACTAATAAAGAAAGCAAAAATCCTAAAATCAAAAGCCAATAAAGACTAAGTGTGGCTGGCGATATCCATGATACGTTGTCAGCCTGGTGATAAGTTGTCAAGGATATCGTAAGCCTTAAACAAAAGATGGAAGTTGTAGAAAGTTTTGTGATGATATCCATGGCACGTCGTCAAGATGGTGATATGCCATCATCGTTGTCGTCATCCTTGAGCAGTAAGAGCCAAAAATACAGAGGAGCTGACGATATCCGTGATAAGCCATCAGACTACTGATAAGCCATCACTGACGTGATCGTTTATTCCAAGAAAAAAATTAAAATTCTATTTTGTTTCCTTATTTAGGGTTAACTATTTAAAGCATAATTTTAGGGTTTTCTAGAGAGATTGACTTATCATTGACTTATTGGCAACAAATGATTTTTCTCTCTCTCTTTCTAGACCAATATTTTGGGAGTTTTAACTTGTGAATAAATTCAAGTTATACTGTTGGATCTTCATCGTAGTTGTAAGATAATCCTTTCAATTATGAATTCAATTTGTGTACTTGTTTCTTGCATCATGAGTGGTTAAACCTCATTAACCTAAATTATGGGATCTAGGGTTACATCATGAAGAGGTGCTAAGTACTCAAGATTCAATAGGTGTTAGGATTTCTTGATAATTCTGAGATTTTAATTGATGTCTATTGGTTGCAAATAACAGGCATACCTACTTTGATTTTCTTGAGAAAGAAATCACAAACAGTAGGAAGTGAATTATCAACAGGGACTCGAAAATACTTTGTTTAATAATCAGTGATGTAACTAGGTTGATTAACCTGAGGTAAAATCTGGGCAATGAATAGAGATTCCCTAAGTCTGAGAGGATTAGGAAATTAGATGCTTAAATAGGTTGAGAGACCTTCGAGAATATCATCGATAAAGATAGATTGTTATCTAAACCACCATGAGAATCTTGAGTCACCTTTGGCATCTGTCATGTACCGTAAGCCCTAGCAAACATAATTCTTGTTATTTCATAAAATCTTGGTTATAAATATCAAAATCAAGGTGTTAAACAATTATTTGGGAAACTTAAACCCGCATTTCAGGAGACGTTAAACTATCAGTGAATTAAACCGTAATCAACTTGAGTTCACATCATATTCCCTATGGAATTTGACCCCAACCTAGTTGGGTTTTATATTGACAACGATCTCTTACACCCATTCAAGAGTGTAGTTTGAGCATTATCAGACACCATAGAAGTTCTTAAGGATGATTTTTTGGTGGTGGGTGACTCCTTTGATAATTGTCTTATTCACTTGGAAAAGGATCTACAAAGATGTGAAAAATGCAACTTGGTACTCAATTGGGAGAAATTCCATTTCATGGTTAAAGAAGGAATTGTGCTTAGGAACAAGATTTTGAAGAGAGGCATAGAGGTTGATTGACCAAAGCTTGAGGTGATTGAGAAATTACCTTATCCAATTTCTTAGAAGGGAATTAGAAGTTTTCTTGGTCATATAGGTTTTTATAGAAGATTTATCAAGGATTTCTCAAATATTTCAAGTCCTCTTTGCAAGCTTCTTGAGAAGGAGGTAAAATTTAATTTTGATGATGCATGCATGAAGGCTTTTGAAAGCCTTAAAGAGAAGTTGGTGACTGCTCCAATCATTGTTCTCCTGATTGGTCTGCACCTTTTAAGATTATGTGTGATACTAGCGGACTTGCCTTAGGGGTTGTACTAGGTCAACAAAAAGAAAAGATCCATCATCCCATCTACTATGCTAGTAAGGAACTAAATCTTGCTCAAAAGAATTATACTGTCACAGAGCATGAATTATTGGTTGTGGTTTCTTCCTTTGAAAAGCTTAGATCTTACTTGATTGGGAACAAGGTGATAGTACACATTGATCATGCATAATTGTGATTCCTAATGGCTAAAAAGTATGCAAAGCCACGGCTGATTCGATCAGTGTTGTTGTTGCAAGAATTTAAATTTGAAGTGAAGGGCAGAAAGGGCAGAGACAATCAAGTTGCAAATCACTTGTCTAGACTAGAAGAGGAAGCTATGCAGAAGGTTACTACTAAAGTGGAGATTGATGATAGTTTCCCAAGCGAGTAAATATTAGCAGCCTCCTAAGATCTTATTCCATGATTTGTAGACTTTTCAAACTACCTTGCCAGTGATCTAGTTCCAAAAGATCTTTCATATCAGCAAAGATGGAAATTTATTCATGAGATAAGAAATTTTTTCTGGGATGAACTTTATCTTTTGAAAATTTGTGCAGATGGAATCATTCATAAGGGCATACATGAGGAGGAGATGATGAACATACTTGAGGCTTGTCATTCATCGCCAATTGGGTGTCAACATAGAGGGGCCCGCATAGCTCATAAGATCATACAATGGGGCTACTATTGGCATATAATATACAAAGATGCTCATAACTATGCAGCTACTTGTAATCAATGCCAAGAACAAGGTACTATTTCTAGAAGACATGAATTACCTATGAATCCTATTCTTGAATTAGAAGTGTTTGATGTATGAGGTATAGATTTCATGGTACCTTTTGTGAGTTCAGATGACATGAAGTACATACTTGTGGCTATTAACTATGTTTTGAAGTAGGTGAAATCAATCGCGCATCCCAATAAAAAAGCAGGGCGTGTCACGATATTTTGAGAAAGAATATATATTCACAATTTGGTATTCCACATGCTATTATTAGTGATGGAGGGTCACATTTTTGCAATTATCTATTCAAGAGTTTGCTTGACAAATATGTAGTGAATCACAAGGTGGAAACACCTTATCGTCCTTAGACTGGTGGACAAGTCGAAGTATCCAATAGAGAACTCAAGTCCATATTGGCAAATACTGGCAATGCCAATAGAACTGATTGAGACAAGAAGTAAAATGATGCATAATGGGTTTACCGTACAGCTTACAAAACCCCTCCATAGGTACTTCACCTTATTAGCTTGTGTATGGAAAGGCTTTCCATTTACCAATTGAGCTTGAACATAAGGCATTATGGCCATCGAAGAAGCTAAATTTAGAGTGGAAGGATGCAGCTAAGTCAAGATTGAATAACATCAATGAGTTTGGTGAATTCTGAATTTGGGCTTATAAAATTTCAAAAATTTAGAAAGAGAAGATGAAGTTGTATCACCACAGAAAAATCAAGAAGAGGGTATTTGAGAAAGGAGACTAAGTTCTACTATATAAATCCAGGCTTCACTTATTTCCTGGAAAGTTGAGATCTAGATGGCATAGTCCATTCACAGTTTAAAAGTCTATCCCTATGGTGCTTTGCAACTACAGATGGATGGTGGACAACCATTCAAGGTAAATATTCATAGAGTAAAGCACTATTTGGGAAATACAAAAGAGGTGACAGAAATAGTTGTTATTAACCTTGATGAAGTCTAAGTAGTCAAGGCAATTTTGTCATGTCGCAACATTAAATTAAGCACTACATGGGAGGCAACACACGAGGCTATTTGGTGAAAGCTGAGTATCCAACTTAGCCATGTCGTACTGCGACATTAAATCAAGCGCTATGTGGGAGGCAACCCATGTTTTTATACTTATTTCTTTTATAGGATAATGTGTTTGTTCAATGTGTAAGACTAAAAGAGTGTAGATATAAATCCTAATGAGTTATAACGGTCTCATATGGACTCTTCACGAGCTATATCTATATGGTACGACTCATAGGTAGGAGTCGTAATGACCTGGGAGAGGAATCAGAATTAGAAATTAAGTTCTGGAATGCTTACGACTCTTGGTACGAGTCGTAGTCTTTGGTTACAGATCGTGACTAGGAGTCGTACCCACTCTAGAACCAAGGTAAGAATTATAGGCCATATGAGTCAAGGAAATAATCCGTAATCCTAGGTACAAATTGTATCGATAATTCATACCCTGGCTTACTAGGTCAGTCCTCAGGTTGACCCAATCCAAATTAAAATAAAAAGAAAAGTGTTGACCCGATATGACACCCGAGGCTTCTCACTCATACCCACACCATTTTCTTCAAAATTTTTAACTCAAATCCTAAAGATTAACTTGTCTTTGACTGAATCTAACTACCAACAACTTTAATTTCTCGAGTTGGTGTGATTTTTAACTTGAATTTAAATGCTTTTGATATCCAAAATAGGAACCCTCTATTATACACATACCAAGTAAGTTTTCGACTCTATTTTTTCTATATTGTAAGTTGTAATGTGTAGTATGAGGTATTGACAACTTGGTTTAAGTGAAGGTTCTTCAAATATTGATTGTTGGTACCCTATATTTGGATTTTGATTTTAAAAAGCGAGAATAGGGATGAACTAGGGTTTGTACTTGGGATTTTATGTGTTTATGTGTTTTGAAATATTGGATATAGCTAAATATAGTAATGGGTAGATTGGGAATTTCATCAGAGTCAAACTTTGAAAGTTGGAATTCTATGTCGTAGTGGATACGAGACTCCTTATGACTCATACCCACCATTATGGGATTCATAATAAGACTCGTACCCATTGACAACATGGAAATCTGACAAATTCATAGTTCTAGAATAGATACAACTTAACCTTATGAGTCGTATCCAGTTCTAGAATAGATACAACTCAACCTTATGAGTCGTATCCAGACCTTACAACTCGTACATATATATTGTACCCAACTGGGAAGAAAATAGATTGAACAAAAGTTTCTGACCAGCTTATAACTGTTGGTCATGAATCGTAAATAGAAGGTATAACTGGTGAGGATGAGTTGTAAGCTGGATAGTAAACAATGATAATGCATTGTTCGGGTTACGACTCAGGTATACTAGTCATACCCAGTGGTTACGAATGGTAACCACCACTCGTACTCAACTGAACTAAGGCATATTGAACTTTTATTTTCAATTTTGCTTTTCTTTTCTTTTCTTAGTAACTAACTTTAGTATATTTATAGGAAAAATGCCACCAAAGCATGCAGCTTCTTCTAAAACTGTGGCAAAGAAAGGAAATAAACAAAAGCCAGTAGAAAGTAAAGAAACTAGTGAATCCGTAAGCTGGACTGAAAGTAGAAGAGAGAAGTATACTGGGACATCTCCCAATAAAGATGCATGAAAAGCAAAGGCAGTAGCTAAAGCTAAGGGGAAGAAAGTCTTTCCCCAAAATTCTGATACTCCACCACTGAAAGGACCAAGAAGAAAGAATGAGACTGTCTCTCCTCCGCATACACCAGTACCAAGTGACGACGATGATAATGAGGCTGAGTCTAATTCAGCCGAGGAGACTGCAGAGGAAAGACATGGTCCCGATGTAGATGTACCATTAATTGCAAGATAGGACCCCCCATTAGCATTAGCCCCTGCTCCAGTGCCAGTCGTTGAACGATGGGGGTACCCCAACATGCAGGTAATATTTACCATAGGATTTCTCAGCTACCAAATAAAAATATTGAGAGAGTATTATACGAGAAGTGGAGAATGATGACTATATGGATGGATAAAGTCCCTGAGTTTGCTGAACATTTTAGACAATATGGTTTCGACTGGATGATAAGAGCACAGGGTATATATAGTAAGGTGCTTGTTTGGGAATTTTATACAGCTTACAAGGGTGAGTTGATGAGGTTATATCCACAGGGCAATGGAAAGGAGGCAAACCTATCACCTTCCTGATTATTAGAGGTGTTGTGTCAACCTTTCTCCCCAGACTATCAGGAGATTTCTATATAGGCAAGCATATTAGGTTTCGGCTAACATAGCTAAGATGGACTACAAAATAGTAAAGATAAAGAAGATCACCAATCAAACTTTAGGTACAAATGAAAAAATAGTGATGTTCCGATGGATAGCTGAGAGGATTACTGCATATAGCGAGCATGCCACTTGGGTTGCATGTGGTATTGGGGATTCACAAAAAATTAAGAAGATTATCCTTACTTTTAAGGGTAAGTCATGGTGAACTATAGACCGTAACAGGCTATGTATGACTACAGGTGATGATAACCTGGATCCGTTCTAGGTTGCAATGATAGCTAGTGCTACACGCAGATTTGCATTGATGCTGGTATATTCTTGGCTCGAGAGTTGAAATACAGGGTTATTGCAGAGGAAAAAGCATTACTAACATACCCCTGCATGATCACGTAGATATGTTTAGCTGCGGGGGTAGTGGATATTTCGGGAATTGATGAGATGATAAAAGCCTATTGAAATTTTAATATCGTTCTTATTCGTGATACAGCCAACCCACTGGTCGTACCTATGAGGCAGGTAGCAGAGGCTATGGTGGGAGTTTTCTTGTAAGATGGTTATACAGATACTGTTGCTACTGCTGAGGTAACTGAGTAAGGTACGTAGGCTGAGATTGCACCCACAGATAGAGCAAGTACTTCTAGTGCTCTATCACCAGTTTAGTCCGTGCCACTTAGTCCAAGAGGCATGCCCCTGGTGTTAGGATGATTTCGCAGGCTGCATGGACAGAAGTGGTGACTCAGTTGGCTACACTTGCTGCAAAACTCAACAATATAGAAGGTGGGGTATAGAGTTGGATGAAATGGTAGTTGGAGATATAGGATAGGCACATACAGGACTACCTTGATGCATTAAGTCGAGGATCATTCGATAGTTAGTAAGTGGGAAGACACTCGATGTTGCTGCTATTCGAGCAGAGATTGTTGATATAAAGGGTCTGGTTGTTGAGTTGTCCGAGAGGATGGTGATTGCTGAGCCTATTATAAAGACTGTGATTCCCATAGTCGAGGTGTCGTATATTTAGGTAGTCCCAGTAGATGAGCAGACTATGCAGGCTGAGATAGAAAGAGTAGAAAAGAAGATAAAGAACAAAGAAGAGAAAGAAAAAAAAAAGAGGCAAGAGCTACCAAGAAGGCCAGGCATCATGGAAGCCAAGATTGATAGGGCCATGAGATGGCTAGTGGATCTGGTGAATTGTGAGACCCATCTCCTAATGCTGAGGAGGGCGATGTTGTGCCACTAGCTATTATTGATTTGGTCCCGATTAGGATAGTTAATGATGAGAGTGGGACTCGATATAAGGGTCATCATACGGATGTTGATGCTCCAATGCCTTGAGCAGCTAGGTATGACCTTTTTTCCCTACTCTATCTTATTTTTATAGAACTGAGAATAGTGCAATGTTCTTAAGTTGGAGATGGGGTACCAAAAATTTTGGGAGCAGTTTGAAAAATTTTAAGATATAGCTAAAACTGAAAATTTGTTATGACTTGTAGGTGTAACATAGGTAGCTAAGATAGGTAGTAGATTAGAGCGCCTATGGCAGTAGATATAATGATTTTAATACTATGATTTTTATGTATTTAGAAATTATGGGTTGTATTTAAAGATTTTGATACTGATTTTGATTTTGGTGATCGAGTTTAACATTACTGATTGTTGTGAATTTTTGTGTTGATTTTGTTAGAAGTAGTGTAAACTGTGCTAAATATTTGAAAATGTTGCTCTCGCCATGTTCAAGCCTAACTCAAAATCACAATGTACTACACATAACACCATAACACTAGTCTAAACCATGAATTAAATATCCCATGTGTTTTCATAGCTCTCATCTTAAGAATAATTCTTCTTATCACTTCAGAAACAAAATTCAACCTCTAACTAGGAATTCACTAACGCACAACGCACCCATCCACTTATATACCGACATGACATTCAAGCCTATCATTATAACCACACATGAACTTCTAGGAAAACAACCCACCACAGAATTTTTTCCATATTATCTAATACTTCTATCAATAATAACTTTCATGCACTATCCCTAAGAAAACACACAAGAATTATTTTTTCCAACTTACCATGACGTTACCAAAAGCTTGACCTCAATCATCCTTAAAACATATAGCCTTAGATAAAACAAGCATGCAACAATCTTTCCCAACAAGAAACATTTACTCTCTCCCATCTAAACAGTTGTTCATCACCACTATCATCTCCCTCTTAGATTAAAGCCAACCTTCTAAACTTATGGATCTACTTTATATCTCTAGGATTGAGCCATAATTTATTCACTCTAATGTTCTACAGAGAAAGGCTAAACTCACGTGAATGAACTATATTTAAAACATACTAACTTCATTCTTGGACAATCCCTTAAAATATATCATCCTTAACTTTCTCTATCTTCAATTATCATCGTGATAGACTTACACTCTCCCCCGCAATCATACCTGCCTCAATAAACACAAAACCTGTATCACATTTCAAAACTTATATTTTTCCCTAAACTACGAGAATAAAAATCATGCCAAAAGACGTAGCATCATCTATCCCTAAACCCTTAACATAGAAATTAAGAACACCATATACTATTTAACTAGCCTTCTTTCCGTTTAGCAACTCAAGGGTATTACTAACCACACACAACCTTCACTAATCTTGGAACATAATGCCACCCTATATCAACTTGAGTACACTTCTAAATTATACCAACAATATCTTACTTAACTGTGAAAATGAACTTAAACTCTTGTATACACTGTCCTAGCCTACTAGATCACTTCCATATCTCTACCATCACTAACCAAGCAATCATTATTTCTACCTTGATGATCATCCACTGTTCAAACTTAGTGTCTAGTGTTGGGCATGATTAAAAACACAACCTCACATACTATTCTCGGTTGAAAGCTATAAAGTAAACACAAAGAAACACTAGTCCACTAGAACCTCACAACAACAATAATCAATCATAATAATATGGTAAATCTTATTAAAATCTACTAGCAAATCCTCCTTTGACACATTACTACTATTTACCCATCTATACACCTATATTACTTTCGGTGATGTGGCATAGAAACACGATACTTTCGATACTTAAAACAATGAATTTATGCATGAACTTAGGATGTTTTGTTAGATATGATGCAGTTTGGTATGATTTGGAGGTAATACAGGTCAACTACAGTACTTGTATGAAAAGAGACGAAAAAAATATGAAAAAAAACAACTTTGATCAGTATTCAAGTCAGCACCTAAGTCGTAACAAACAAATACAACTCGTATGTTGAATCGTAAGTACAACAGAACCAAAAGAGAAATTGAAGAACCAAACCTGAGGAAGATACGACTCAGGTATCTCAGTCGTAAGGTATTATACGAGTTGTATACGGAAGCCATAAGCTTATCATAATCCAAGCTACTATCCAGGAATTGAAGTGTCAGAAGTATATGAGTTGGAAGTCTGAGTACGACTCTTATCAAGATGTCGTATACAAACCAGTGATCAAGATCTGAAAAGACTAAAGTCCCAGGTGGATACGAATGATAAATTTGAGTCGTACACATGGTTATGAATCATGAGCTGGAATCATGACCTAATTAGAGAGTTGAATCCATGGGCAAACTAGATGTTGGACTAGTTACGACAAGGCAGGGTACACTCATAAGCTAATGATACAAGAGACGATCGAGTCGTACCAATTGCCAACTTAACTTTACTTTCCCATTTTTAATAGGAATTTACTCTTATTTTGAGATACTATAAAAAACCTAGGGTTTATTCTTTATTAGGTTAGCTTCTATTACATTCTACAACATACTTTAACATATTTTACAATTGTTCTTGAGATTTTAGTGTTTTATTCAATTCAATACTTTGGAGTTTATTCATCTTATTATTGTGCGATTGATTTTATGTATTCTTCATTAATAATCATGGTTTCTTGCACAAACATGAGCGGCTAATCTCTTTAGCTAGGGGTGTGGGAACCCTGGCAGATTAGCAATGTAGTGAAAGTGTGAAACACTTCTATTCTAGGGTTATGCATGTATTCTAATCCTTCTTCATTACAACTAATTTCTAGTACCTTCAGCATCTTAAGATAAATGCATGTATTCAAATTCTTTTGATAACCAAGAAAGCTTGTGATTGGGAAAAGAAGATTAGGACAGTAATTTAAGATTTCACCCTCCATCTTATAATCCCCGCATTCTATCATATTACTTCATCCGATAACCAAGTATCAAGTGAACGGGGTCGTATTAAGGGGAAGCTAGGTGACATCTGATGACGATAACCAAGTCAAATGGTGAGATTTATCTTCACACTCAAAAGGTGGCTGATAATACATAGCTTGTCGGCTTTGCATGCATAGCAATAGAATAGTGGGTTGATCACTAGAAATCTACAGAGTTAAGACATCAGGGGGGACACAGACCTAGCATTTGTCTCTAATTGATTAAAATTCAAAAGCACTCAAAGAATTTGTTACTCTTTGATATTGATAACAGCCCCCTCCCCATTTGCTTTTCTGCATTACTCAAGTATTAAATCAAAACAAGCAACTACTCATATTTTCCCTATGGGATTGACCCCAACCTAGTTGGGTTATTATATTTGCATCGATCGAATTATACTCCTAATGAGCTATATTTTATGCAACATCACACAACTCTATAAGTTTCAACTAAACTCCTTTTTTTTTGCAACCTCACGGGAAGCCTAAATTGATAATACTCAACCACCAAATAATTTCATTAATAAGTTATACTTTTCTAACATAATAAATACCATCAATAAATTTTTTCTAATTTCAAGCAAATAACAATTCACCTTAACTAATAACTCCTTCTCTACCATTCAGCAAGGAACCTGTACCATATCCATTGCCCCTAAGCTAACACATAAGGACATATCACTTTACTACTAACTCGGTTGTATGTCAAAGTTTATCTATATACATTCGATCAATCGCTATTACCACCTTTCTTGTCACTACACTTCTAAACCTATACTTACAACTATAAGAAGGTTCTACTACTTATGAATTATAACACACAATGTGATAATAGCTCTCTAATTTAAACTTTATTTAACAACCTAGATTTGTATTATCTCCTCTTATGAGCACTATCTGGATAAAAGGGGTTAATGGGGAATATGTATACATAATATATTATGTCTTAACATCACAACTCTATGCATGAGGACATAAGATTTCAACTTAAGGGACTTATAACACAATAGAAAGCTCCTCTCAAGTCCATTGTATGATTTATAAAGTTACTGATAGTAAATCTGATAGCATCATCTTGGGGGGAAATGGAATATAGTACTCATGTTATCTTGGAAAGTCATAGATGGATAATTATGGATAAACACACAAATCGACAGAAGTTACTAAAGGAAAACCTTTACTAGATGATCTAAGTATGAAAAAAGGATACATTTCTTAAATGCCCTATAGCATATCAAAGAAAAGTACAGATGTCTCTGTATTATTCTGCAAGACTCTACTAGAGTCGGTTTCATAGACATCCTAGGACACTTGAACTCTGTGCTCTGATACCCAATTTGTCATGCCCCGAGACTACACTCTGGACGTCACACAGTGCTTAAGACTATAAGTGATCCCAAGCTAACCCTTGTACTGGCATATTGCTTGAGCTACTAATTTAAATAAATAAAACTAGGAGTAATACGCTGAAGAGATATATTTAGTTGAACATATTTAAAAAAATATATTTAAAATGATTACAACTCTAGTTATACAAAATAAAACTTGAATCAAGTACATCAATTCTACTGACTATCTATGAAGTCTCTACTAATATTGACTATAGGTAGCCAAGACATGACCCCCAGCTATCCTAATTAAATACGACTGAATAAAGAAAATAGGATACTACTCGAACTATGATTGAATCGAGCCCTCGAATCAAAAGAACTCATCACCTGCTGACTGGAAGCTGACCACTGTCTGATTATAATGTGTAGGGTACAACTGGTACGTACATTATAGGACAATATTGCACATAGACATATATGTAGGTCAGTACTTTTGGAATTTACTAAGTATGTGGGGATGAATGCATAAGTAAAACAATAACTGAATATTCATATAAACTTTCACGTAATGCATGCTAAGTGTAAATGATTCACCTTAGGCTTGAATAAAACAAACACTGCAAAATCATAAAGATGAGTAATGAAGCATAAGTATAAACTTTGTAAGCCATAACACTTGATTCTAAAAGCTTTACTTTTACTCTTTGTTTTGGTAAGTTCTTTTAACCGACATAAACCATGTGAGCTATCACGGAGTCCAACATCTTACCCACGTTGGGGAGAGTTGTTCTACCCTTTCCATCGGAGTAGGACCTTAACTTAAGTGATCATTATACTTAACCTACTATGGTTTCTTAAACCTATGGTGAAAAATAGTTCTGGGGCATGTGACCTTGGACTTATACCCAACTCGGTACTAAATACTACTTCTATATTACTTATATGCTGTTACTTTAGGAAATCCACCTTAAAATAGCATAAGGGTTTATAGAATGAAAATTAATTATGATTCTCTTTACTTTAATTCAAACTCAAGATGCAAAAATGTGGATTTTATATCTTATCTTAGGATCAAAAGATCAATCTTTCTTTAAGTCTTGGTATGAAACCATCAAATAAGATAAAGATCATAGTCTTCTTGAAATCTCAAAACTCATACTTGGAACTTATAATGTAAGCTTAAATTCTTAGAATTCCTTAACAATATTTCATGCTCAATAATCTTTTTGAAATTCTTCAATAATTTCATTTAAGATAATGAAATCAAAATCACAATATGAATCTTATAAATCAAAACACGAGCATGTGTAACCTTGATGCACTTAAAGACTTTGAGTTTCATGATTTATTTCATATAACTTGTAACATAATTTCATGCTCAAAAATCAATTGAAAATATTTAATCAATGTCTCAAATAATACTCATGGTGTTCAAATCATAAAAAAGAATTCTTTAAGTCAAGACAAATATGCACTTTAGTACTTCAATCACTTTATAAATCCATAAATTCAAAACAAGATAATTTGGGTATGAACCCTAATTGCAATTCATATATCTTTAACTTTAAAGCAAATTTTAGGCACAAGGATGAAAGAATATCCTTGTTCATAAACGTCACATAACTTAATTTTTCTTAACTTGTGGAGAAAGTCTGAATTTTGGGACTTGAATGATGAACTTGTGAAGGAAACCTTGTTCTTGATGTTTATTGAAGATTTTCTTGAACTTGTAATCTTGAATTCTTGGATTCTTGGGAAGAGAAAACTTGAATTTCTTATTCATAGAAAGAAACCCTAATCTTATTGTTCTTGAGAGTAGAGAGGATTAATGACGTCTGAAACTGATAAGTAATGGCTAATAACACCTAATGATGCTTGAAGTCATGGGATGGGTAGGGTTTGAGGTGAGAAAACACAAAAATACCCCTACCAAACTAAATCAAAATTGTTGGAATTTCTTTAGTTGATGACTTGGATGATGGCTTTTCAACTGATTGATAGCCTATCAGCCTAGTCGTCAACTCCTTCAGAGTTACTGCCTAAGGTTGATGACTTTGGCTGATGGCTTATCGACTGGTTAATAGCCTATGAGCCTAGTCATCACCTTCTTCAGTGATTCTACCTACGGTCGAGGATTGGCAGATGGCTTGTCAAATGGTTGATAGCCTATCAGCCTAGTCGTCACCTTGATAATAGCTGGATATGTTGAGGTAAAATGGGCACAACTTCCATCTCCGATATCGAATTAAGCTGCAACCAGATGCATTGGAAAGAAAACTTGAAGACCTTTCATTTGATATATAGTATAACACATGAATCATTATATTCCATAAGAAACACTCGTTTAAAGTTGACCCCTCATAAAATTGAATTCTAAAACTCCCTCGATGAAAGTGTTCTCAACTCGACTTTGCTCTAAGTGCTTCATATGACCATGATTCACATAGAAAATACTTTATACATAAGGTGAATGGTCAAGAAACTGATTTATGGCTTGACATAATCACTTTGGGTCCTTTAAACATATGATGGATAGTGGAAACTTATCTAGGAACTTATGGGGTATTACAATATCTCCCCCTAGGAATCATTCGTCCTCGAATAATGGGAAGGAACTTATTGAAAATTTAGAAGTATGGAATGACGTAGACATGAAATGTCTTCTAATGAAGGATATAGATGATCTGGAATATTATAACTTTTATCATTAAACTGATTTCTAAGCTGACTTGACTTTATTGACAATAAGGAGCTGATTTATGGTGAGAGTTTAGAACTCACTTGAAATGTTCATGATACAATCATATATACATATAAAACTAAAAAGTTATAACTAATGCAATAGAACTCCAAAAGTTACTTAGGATGGAAAAAAGTATGCAACTTCTCATTATTATCCCTCAACAAAGCACGTATTGGATTCAAAGGGGAAAGGGCTTCATGGCATCGCCAAATACATTATGTAAGCACGAATCATGAGATAATGAGACTTAGGTCGTACAATGGGTATTACACTGTCTGAGCTGGAATATTTTAAAAACTAAGATCATTCACTGAACACTTATAAACTGAATCATGACTACATAGTTGAATCAAAAACATAATGCCTAAACTAAACTGACTTTGCAACTTACATGTATACGAAAAAATTACCTCATGGAATATCCATATTCATGAAACTTTGTATAGTAAGACTAGATGAAAAGATGGAAAACTCTAGGAACTTTTCTATCTAACTGCTAAACTAAATTGCTAGCAATACAGACTGAATTATACTGAAAGCTTGTACTCAACTTGAATATTTCTTCTACACTCTTTCTAAGAAGTTCTAATAACATTAGGGAGCAAAGAATTCTTGGGTATGACCTCAATGAGATATCTGAATAAGGAATCTCATTATGGTTACAACTCAATAATCATGGACTAAAGGCATCTAAAACATAAGCTAGGATTGAATCACTTTGTCTTAGCAAATACAACTGCTAACTTTAAAGCTTAGCCAAATTTCTAACATACTGCCTCAACTATACTTTTCCCCTTAAATTCCATGCTCATTTGATCCACCATACATTTCTCACACTGGTATATATAACTACTCTAGCCAAAATCTGAGTTGAACTACATGCTCTCACTATGTTCAAGCCTAACTCAAAATCACAATGTTCTACACATAACATCATAACACTAGCCTGAACCAAGAATTCAATACCTCATGAATTTTCACAGCTCTTATCTTAAGAATAATTCTTTTTACCACTTCAAAAACTAAATTCAATCTTTTACAGGAATTCACTAACGCACAATGCACCCATCCATTTATATACCAACATTACATTCAAGCCTATCATTATAACCACATATGAACTTCTAGGCAAACAACCCACCAAAGCATTTTTCCTATATTATCTAATACTTCTATCAATAACAACTTCCATGCACTATCCCCAAGAAAACACATGAATTTTTTTTCCAACTTACCAAGACGTATACCAAAAGCTTGGCCTCAATCATCCTTAAAACTTATATCCTTAGATAAAACAAGCATGCAACAATCTTTCCCAATAAGAAACATTTACTCTCTCCTAGCTAAATAATTGTTCATCGCCACTATCATCTCCTTCTTAGATTAAAGCCAACCTGCTAAACTTATGGATCTTTTTCATATCTCTAAGATTGAGCCATAATTTCTTCACTCTAATGTTCTAAAGAGAAATGCTCAACTCATGCGAATGAACTATATTTAAAATATACTAACTTCATTCTTGGGCAATATCTTTATATATAACATCCTTAACTTTCTATATCTTCAATTATCATCGTGATAGACTTACACTCTCCCCCGCAAACATACCTGCCTCAATAAACACATAACCTGTATCACATTTCTAAACTTTTTTTCCCTAAGCCACGAGAATCAAAATCATGCCAAAAGACTCAACATCATCTATCCATAAACCCTTAACATAACTATTAAGAACACCATATACTATTTAACTAGCCTTCTTCCCATTTCGTAACTCAAGGGTACTACTAACTACACACAACCTTTAATAATCTTGGAACATAATGCAACCTTATATCACCTTGAGTAGACTTCTAAATCATACCTACAACATCATACTTAATTGCGAAAAATAAACTTAAACTATTGTATACACTATCGTAGCCTACTTGATCACTTCCATATAACTAGCATCACTAACCAACCAATCATTATTTCCTCCTTAATAATCATCCACTGTTCAAACTTAGTGTCTAGCATTGGGCATGATTAAAAACGCTACCTCACATACTATTCTCGCTTGAAAGCTATAAAGTAAACACTAAGAAACATTAGTCCACTAGAACCTCACAACAACAATAAGCAATCAGAATAATATGGTATATATTATTGAAATCTGCTAGCACATCCTCCTTCTACACATTACTACTATTTACCCATCTATACAAGTAAATTACTTTCACAGCTCTAAAAGTTTCAACTAAAATCCCTTTTTTTACAACCTCACGAGAATCTTAAATTAACAATACTCAACCACCAAATACTTTCATTAATAAGATATACGTTTCTAACACAATAAATATCATTAATAAATCCTTTCCTACTTCAAGCAAACAACAATTCACATTAACTAATAACTCCTTCTCTACTTTTCAGCAGGGAACCTGTACCACATTCATTACCCCTAAGCTAAAATATAAGGACATATCACTTCACTACTAACTTGATTGTATGCAAAAGTACCATCCTTCTTACATACGAACAACACTGGTGCACATCATGGGGATACACTAGGAAGAATAAACCCCTTATCCAGAAGATCCTTAAGTTGCTTCTTGAGTTTCCTCAACTCGGCCGGGGCCATTCTATAAGGAGGAATAGATATTAGATGAGTGTCTAGAACCAAATCAATACCAAGCTCGATTTCCCTATCAGGAAGAACACCATGAAGATCATCCAAAAAAAACCTCAGGAAACTCATTTACCACCAGAACAAAATGGAAAGAGGGACCTTCTAAGTTAGAATTTTTAACCCAGAATATGTGATAAAGACACCCTTTGGAGATTAATCTCCAACTTCAAAGATAAAAAAATAAACCTACCCCCAAGAGCTAGGGAACCATCCTCCTACTCTATAACCGGTTCACCAGGTAACCTAAGGACAACCTTACGAGTCTTACAATTGAAGGATGAGAAACAAGAGTGTAACCAATCCATCCCTAGAATAATATCAAAATCCACCATATCCAGCTTAAATAGATCTACCAAGGTTTGATTGCTACTAATAGATACCACACATCCCCTATAGACTCTTTTAGCAATAATCGCGTCACCTACTGGGGTAAAAATAGAAAAAAGATCCAAAACAACCTCAGGATCAAAACCAAAACATATAGCCATATATGGAGTCATATAGGAAAGAGTGGATAAGCAGATAATATAGATCACAAGAAAAGAGTTACAATCTACCAATAACGAGATCAAGTGATGCCTCAGATTCCTGTCGAGATGCAAGAGCATACAACCTATTCTGGCCAGTATTAGTACCAGAAGCAGGAGCAGACACCAAAGCCGCACCACTAGGTGTAGGAGAAAAGATAGCAATCGGAGCTTTGATCGCTCCTGAAGCACCCATACTAACTAGATAATTTCTAAGTATATAGCCTGGCTAACCATATTTAAAACATATGTCCCTTCTTTTATCTCAAAAGCCCACATGAAGACGACCACAAAATTGGCAAAGAGGACATAAAAAAAATAACTGTGGATAACTCGCCTGAGATTGGGCACCTTGAGCCTAGAAATTATCACCACCTTACTAACGCTTATCACCTAACTACTTTGGGTAAGGATCACTAGTAGTAGAGAAGGAACCAGAACTCCTCCACTTGTTCTTAGGCAATTTTCTGTCATCTCGAGTACCCGGTTGTTAAGCACCACCTTGTTCAAAGAACCTGTTCCTCTTACCTTGCCTTTCTCCAAACTCTACCGGTTTTTTTTCATCATCCACCTACTGTATGTAGACAACTAGCCTCAAAATATCCATATCTTTAATTAGTAAAATAGTCTTGCTTTTAAGGATCAAATCCTAAGATATCCTATAAGTGAACTTTCTCATCCATGCCCTCATATCAGCCACCGAATCGGGAGCATACCTTGACAGCTAATGAAATTTCAAGGTGTATTCCTTAACGGACATTTTTCCCTGTTTAAGATTCACAAACTCCTCCATCTTTGGTTCTCTTAGATCTGAAGGAAAGAAGCAACCCAGAAAAGCATTAGGAAAGGCCTCCTATAAGGACAACTCCTCAATATCACTTTTATCCCTATCCCACTCCTCATACCATTGGTACATAATATCATTGAGCTGATAAGCTACAAAATTCACCCTTCCATGTTAGTGGCCTGCATCACTCTAAATATCTTCTCTATTTCATCCAAAAAACCCAGAGCATCCTCCTTCACCTTTATACCAGTAAAAGTAGAAGGATTCATCTTTATGAACTGGCTAACCCTTATAGCCTTCGCAGATAGAACACCAGATACATCCCGCTCAGCCTGAGCAGTAACCAACTGAGAAATAGTATGGATCGACTGACAGAATTTTGCATTAGTCACCTCAACTTGAGAAGGACTAGTAGCAACTGGAGAAACTTCAGAAAAATCAAGGATAGGACCCTAAGATCGAGTGCAAACTCCAAGTGTAGGGCGTACTCCATCAACATCATTCCCAGATGGAAAAGAAGGATTTCCTTGTGTTCGATATTGATGAGGCATGATCTGAAAAGCATATAAACAAGGATTAGAGAAAATTCCAGGACTTAGACTCCAAGCTTGAAAATAGAATACCAAGAAAGTAAAATATTCCTAAATCTTTGGTAGCCTTTCTCTTATGAGTGTGGCGCGCTACACACCTCTAATAAAGACTCTCTTAGATAGGACTTTGTGGAATCCTAATTGACCCTAAACCTAAAGCTCTGATACCAACTTGACCCGACCCGACCTGGGGCCTTGTTGTAATGGGTATCCCAAGTCTTACCGAGACCAGAGACTACCATTGTTACCTAACCCAACCTCCTAGTTGCCTGTCCTGAGTTGGCTGGATTTTGTGAATATAACAAGATAGCATTACTATCCAAATTACATACTCTGGGATAGGTCTATTACCGAGATCGACCCAACCTAGTCCAACCGTTCAAACCTATCCAATAACCAAAACAAACCAAACCATAACTATATGAGTTCCATAATAATTATATATAATCCCAAAATAAAAGAGGATGGAACAACCAACAATAAAATTAACCGGTGTTATCCTTAATACTAATACCAATACTAAGGTTGATACCCCTACCGATCCTACCCATACCAACCCATAGTAGTTCTACAAAATCCTCTAATCAAAAAAATACCAAAATTTGGTTGGGACATGCTCCTAACCATAGCCAAAACCAATATCCATAAATAAACTAAAGTATGAAATAACATCCATGAAATGGAGCCTTTTGAAAAGATGGAAGTTCACCACTTTAATCCATTAGTTGATCCTAAATATTCGATAGCTAAGCAAGAAAAGTGAAAGGTCGGTTCCTGCATCGCATGGGGATACAGCCGCTCGAAGATGGGTTAGCAGGTAAATCCTAGCATAAACTCTGAATAAGGATAAAATAATGTCAACCAGTAAAACCAAGTAAACCAACCATATGCATATAAACCATACATTATATAACCATGCCGGGAAAAAGAACCGGGTTAAGCATGCATTGAATACAATTTACCTGGTATGTAAAGATTAACTGTCATTAACCACCCATGAGCTATATGGGTCCACTATAAACCCCTAAACGGGCCCTAAGCCACATAAATCAGAAATACCATAAGAGTGAGGGATTCCCAAGTACCCTCACCCCTATGATACATATGTACAATGTACTTAGAGGATTCCTGCGTACCTCATAGTATCATAAAAGGGTCGTCATGCCCTACCCTTCATTTTAGTGAACATAAGTTTCCAATGTTTGTTCATTGAACTCCCACCTTCACAGTTAGTTATCACACCCCGCTTTTATTGCCTAAATAAAATCATTTCCAACCAACTAAACCATTGTATAAATTGAGGCTGTACATAGTGGTATCATCATACTGACTATAACTTACAAGTATTGTCCTTAGGAAAACTATTTTGAGATTAAGGGAGTCTCGTTTACCCATAGATCACATTACCAATTAACTTGGGGGGTCCCATGTACCTACAAGTGTTCATTTATTATTCTTACTTGGGAGATTCCATTGTACCTTATAAGAATGATTGCTAAACCAAAACTATTCCATTTTGACCATTTCAAACCATTTAACCATTTAGGGTTCCATTATAAAGTTTAACCATGCATAAGTTCAATTAAAATCCAACAATGTAGTGAAAACATTCTCATAAGCACTTTATCAAACATATTGAGGCATAGTATTTCCAAAACCAATGTTAATTACCAAATAACCATTCCCATGCAACCAATTATCCAAAACAACCATTAAAGCATATAAAATAATAATTAAAACAAGGGCAAACCATAACCAAATATTTATAACCTAAACCCCCAAATAATATTTGAAAATCCCGAACCATAAAATAATCAAACCATGAAAACATTGTATAAAACCATGCCTTTAGTTGGAACTAACAATGAGGGAAAAGATCATGTCTTAAACTAAGAAAATGGTGGAGAGAATCACTAACACAAGCTCTAAATTAATCCTTAAGATGAAACCCTGGCCTTTCTTTATCCAAAATCCTTAGAGAGAATTGTAGATTGTTTAAGAGAAGTTTCTAAGTGTTAATGAATAGAATAATAGGGTAAATAACCTCCCAATAGGAATATAAGTCATAGGGCCTTATTAGGTTAAGTGGGGAAATGTCCAGATTGCCCTAACTTAAACTCCTAAGATCCTGTTAGGTGGGTACGACTATCTATACCAGTCGTACCCTCTAATACTAGTGATATCCACCACTCATAACCAAAGCTATCTCTCTTGGACCCAAAACTGTCCAAGGTATGACTCACCCCAAACCATGTTGTATCCAAGTATATGACTAGTAACCATGATCCGTAACCCTAGAAGAATAGAATCCCAAGAGAATTGAACACTCATATGAGTCCATGGTATGATTCCTAACCTGTCTTACGGCTCTTGGTAAGCCACTCATACTTAGATCCAGCTTAAGTTACCAAGCCTAAGATTAAATGAAGTAACTAAACAACCCGTATCCATAAATATGACTCTTACTACCTAAGTCGTATCCATTTCAGACACCAAATCTAACCCACCAACAAATACTGGTCAGCATATGACTAATCGATACCACTTATATGCCAGTGTATGATTTATTTCCCCTAGTGGTATCTTGTCCAGAGACCAGAAATCTAGAAAATTTTCTAAGGGATAGAAATCCAGGGTGTTTCACAAGCCCTACATACCTAAATTTGATGAATATCTTGAGGGAAGCTTGAATTAGAGCTTTGGGAGTTGAACTTTTGAGAAAAACCCTACATCTTTTGTTCTTGATAATAAAGAGAAGAATTAACTTTTAAACTGACTTTGAAGGGGCAAAATATCATCTATTGGATGATTTATGTCATGGGAGAGGAGTCTGATGTAAGGTAAAGACCAAATTACCCCTAAGGAAGCCTAAAAAAATTGTAAAAATTTTCAGTTGATGACTTAGTCGATAGCTTGTCAACTAGTTGATGCCTTATCAACTTAGTCATCAACCTGTAGCAAGGTTTGGACACTTTCTGGTTAAGGTTTATGACTTAGTTGATAGCTTGTCAACTAGTTTCTCACCTTCTCTAAATGACTTAAGGTATTTTTTAGTTAAAGCTGCTGACTAAGTTGGTAGCTCATCACTTAGTTGACAGCTTATCACTTAAGTCGTCACCTTATTGACAAACAGGCACTCCAAAGTAAAATGAGTGTAACTTTATACGTCGATATTGGATTAAGGTGAAATTGGATATGTTGGAAATAAGACTTGAATATCTTTTATTTGGTATATTGTAGTCCACATGAATTGTTATAGTATATTAGTTACACTCGTTTAAAGTTTACCCTTGTAGGATACGATACTAATACTCAGCCGACACAAACGCTTTCAACTCAACATTGGTCTAAGTGCTTTCTATGACCATAATTATATTGAAAACATTTCAGACACAAGATTAACGGTTGTGATACTTAATTATGGCTTGACATAATTGATTTGGGGTCTTTAATAATATATGAATATTTAGAAACTTGCATCGGAGCTTGTAGGGTATTACAGTGGTGTACCAGCCAGATTTGCAAATTTTCCAAGTCTCTGCCAACCCATTAGGATGTATTCAGAATCAAGAGAATGCAAATAAACTATGCTACCCCATCAAATTCGATCCTCAAAACTTAATGGCGATATTAGATTTTTTAAAAGAGGTTGTTTTCACAAAAGTAACCCTCGAGACCCAATTTTACAATCTTCTGAACTGAGGGTCGAAATAAGATACATAAGCTATAAAATTACTCCAACCATATAACCAACCTAAAATCAACATTCTAAATTTACTTGCATAGTTCATTTTGCCATCTGACGTATAAAATAATAAATATTGACCAAAGTCAAATATAAAGGCTTTTTAACCTCTAAAAATCATAAACTTGCACAAATTACACTAAAATGCATGGAGAACTATGCCGATCATCCCCACACTCCAAAAATATTACATAGAAAGTATGGGGAGGGGTAAAATGGTAAATAACATAATAATGAATAATTCACAAAAATTAGGTCATTACTGTAACGCCCCAAAAATGGTCCCGAGACATCACACGGTACTTAGGACCACAAGTGATCCCAAACTAACCCTTCTACTGGCATAACTCATAAGTAACTGAATAAAATACATAAATCTGATCGAAATACGTGAAAGATAACTCTTTTCTTAATCTGATCAATACAGAACTAAATTAAAATATTTACAACTCTACTTTTAAAAATAATACCAAAACCAAATACATTAAATCTACTGACTATCTATGAAGCCTCTACTAGTATTAACTATAGGTAGCCAGGACATGACCCTTAACTATCCCAAATCAATACAACTGAATAAAGAAAAATACAATACTACTCAAACTATATAACTGACTCGAGCCCTTGAATCAAGAGGACTCATCACCTACTGACTGAAAGCTGCAAACTGTCTGAATACGGTATGCGTGCTACAACTGAACTGATACCTACATTATGAGACAATGTAGCACATAGACATATATGTGGATCAGTACTCTGAGGATGAATGAGTATATGGGGGTGAATGCATAAGTAAACACATCATCTCATCATCGTAATTTGTAAAATAATGCATGCAAGATGTAAATGACTCACATAAGCTGGAATATCTAAAATACTAAAAATAATAATCATAAGAAGCAAGTCATGATTTATAAATCTAGTGTGTCATAACATCTAGTTATAAAAGTGGTACTTGTATTCTCTCTTTAAATCATATTGTCTAAGTGTGGAAAAGATTCACTCTTAAATCTAAGATCTGAAAGTTGAAGACTGTAGCTAAAGTCTTTCTGTAAAGCATAGTCTGAATAAATTCGTGATACACATAGTTTTCTAAAAGCTTTTCTGTTATTCTTTCTATTAGAGAAAATACTTTATCTTAAGGGAATTCTTTCAAAGCTTTTCTTTACTAGTAGGAAAAATACTTTAAGACTATTCTGAAAATCTTTACTGATAGGGACTTACGAACTTTGGAAAGTTCTTCTAACTAACATAAACCATGTGAGAATTCATGGAGTCCCACGTCCTACCGTCCTACCCACGTTGGGGAGAGTTATTCTACCCTTGCCATCGGAATAGAACTTCTTATCTTAAGTGATCACAATCTTAGTCATCCACGTAGAAGTGGGAAGAATCTTAATCCTATGGGGGCACATAGTTCTACGGCATGAAACCTTGGTAACATACCCATCTCGGTGCTAAATACTACTCCTATTCTTATGCTCAGAATCTTAAGAAATCTGCTTCAAAATATCGCAAGGGTTAATAAGAAAATCAATTATGCTCTTTCATTTCCTTAAATCTTAAGTCATATGAATAATGTTAATTCTTTATCTTAGCTTAGGACCAAAAGGTCAAATCTTTATCAAAAATCTAAAAATAATCTTATCATAAGGTGCGCGTAGCACAAACAATCTTGAAATAACAATCTTTAATTAGGGCTTAGTGACCCATGCATCAAACTCACATTAAAATATCATAATGTTCATGCTTGATAATGTAAACATTGATAAATTAATTCAAAATCTGGAAATTACTGAAATATGCATGAAAATATGAACATAATTATGTAATTAAACTTCTAAATCATGAGAATTCTCATAAGCTTGTGAATAACAATAATAGGTATAAACCCTAACTTGAATTTCATGGAAAATTATATAAAATTTTAGTAAAATTGGAATTAAAATAAATTTTTGGGCATAAGGAAGAAAGGATTGTCCTTGTTCATAACCCCACATACCTTTATTGAAGATTAGATGAAGAAACTTGATCTATTGATTTCTATTTGAGTTCTTGGAGATGAGTTCTTGATTATCTTGCCTTGGGAATCCTCAATTTGGAGCTTCTTGGAGAATCTATGGAGGATTTTGGTTTCTTGGAGAAGAAGTTTTGGAGCTTTAAGGTTTTTCTTTGAGAGAGAATGAATGAAATTGGAAATAAAGTACTTAGAATAGGCTTAAATCTTATGTTTGGACGGATTGGGGACTTGGGAATTGACCAAAATACCCTCTTTAAACATCTAAAGGAGACTAGAAAACATAACATTTTTCCGAACTAGGTGGCCACCGTGACGCGCCACTATTGCGGTGGCTTACGGAATTTGGACAATTGGGAACTGGGCAAACTCCATGATACGCCACCATCACGGTGCCCCTTTGGAATATCATTTTGGCTAGGGGTGGGCATGGTATGGTATATACCGAATTACCATACCGAACCAAATTTTTTGATACCATGGTTTTTGTTATTATGGTATTTGGTCAGGTATATGGTATACATTTTAAATTTTTTTGGTATATGGTATGATATACGGTATTTACAAATGACATACCGAAATACCGAATACCATATCAAAATATATATAGTTACGTAACTAACTTATATATATATATATATATATATATATATATACAAAAAAACAATACTTAGTATTAGTATAAAAATATTTAGACTTTCAAACTTTCACTACTTTATCTTAATTGAAATGCATTTTTGGTGTAATTGACTAATAAAAGAAATTATTTGTACTTCTTTTTCAATATTTCTACATGTATAATGCATTTTTATGATACAATTAAGACATGTTTTGAAAAGTCGAAGTAATAATACTCTAGTATACGAGTATATATTGTCAAAGTTAAACAAACTATGGTTACGGATTACCATACCGTAAAATACCGAAATCAAACGTCAAAATACCAAACCATACCGAATTAATATGGTATGGTAATGGTACAATGTTTTAAAAATCGAATACCAAAATTACTGTTCCAAAATTTTAAATACCTTATCATACCATACCATACCATGCCCACCCTAATTTTGGCCACTAACGCGATGCTCCAGTATCGCGTTGGGCTACTGGATTTTGACAATAGGGAATTTGAACCTCTCCGCGACATGCCAATATTGTGGAGGTCCACTGGAATTGACAATTTAAAAATGTTCTAATTCCTCAACTGAGTATCGAATTGGGGCGAATTTGGTATCGATGGAAAGCTCATTCAATTTCCCACACAATAAAAAGTCTAAATACGGAAAATACTACATGAACTAAAAGATATTTATCTCTAAATTAAATCTTTAACATTCTAGGAACAATTTTAAGCTAGGAAAAGTGTAGGGTGTTACAATATATCCCCCTTGGAAACATTCGTCCTCGAATGTGGTTAATTAGTTTGAAAATACTAAGGAATCTGAGGTTTAGGCTATTATATAAAACTAAAATAAACTGTATGACTGAATCTCAACATAGTGAGCTACTAAACTGATCTGTGAGTGCATGAATTCTCATGAAAATAGCTATATTGCTGAGATAGAAACGAGATCGTCTACATATGAGTAATCATTACTTTAGGCTAGATCTAATTTCGTGAGAGAAAAATGAGAGGTTTATGACATGAAAACTTGGGGCATTACAATATCTCCCCCTTAGGATCATTCATCCCCGAATGATACTGATTTGGTTGAAATACTAGGGAAAGACTGAGATGATCTGCTCCCCTTCCCTCTTTCTTTTCCCGCTTTGCTAATCTTCCCCTCTAACGCGGGCCGGGCGGCGACGGGCGCTGGAGGAAGAAACCTAAGAGAAGACGCTCGTCTCGGGCGGTCCTTTTTTTCAGTGCAACACAGAAAAGCGCCCTCTTTTTGTCATCCCTGCACGCAGGATACTTATGAACTGAATCATGACTTATTATCTGAATCGGAAATTGATGCATGATGCATATACTGAGCTGAATATGTAATTTACATTGATGTGAACAAACTACCTCTTGAAATAGCCATACTCATGAAATTTCAAGTAGTAAGACTAGACTAAATTAGAAGATGGAAAACTATGGAAATTTGTTTGTTGGACTATTAAGTTAGATTCCTGGCTATACGAACTGAACCATACCGAACACTCATACCCCGATGGAGTATTTCTTCAACACCTTTCTAAGAAATTTCTAATGCTATTAGGGAGTAAAGAATTGTGGGCATGATCTGGAAAAAACATCTGAATAGGAAACTACAACATTGCTACGACTCTAAAGCATGGAACTTAGACCTATAAATCATTAGTCAGGATAGAATTTCTGTCCTTAAGCAATGCAACTTCTTACTTTCAATCTTAGCAATACTTCTCAAACACTACTTCAACTATATTATTCCCCTCAAATACCGTACTCGCTTGATTCAACTTATAATTCTCACATGGCATTGATAAATCTGTCTACTAAATTCTAACTGAACCATATTTTCTCATCGTGGTCAAGCCTAACTCAGAATCATAAGGTGTTGCACCTAACACCATAATACTAGTCTAAACCATGGATTTAATACCCCAAGCATTGACCTAACTACTCCTCTCTAAGATAATTCTTTTTATCACTTCTATAACAAAATTCAACCTCTTACTAGGAAATCCTAAGCACACAACACGCCCATCCAATTATATATCAACATAACATTCAAGCCTATCTTCATAACCACATGTGTACTTCTAAACAAATACTCATAACAGCATCTTCCTCATATTCTCTAATACCTCTATCAATAACAACTTCCATGCACTATACAATTCTTAGGAAGACACATATAAAATATTCTCAACCAACCAAGTCATACACAATAAAATAGACTTCACCTCAAAAAAATTCTTTCAAACTTATAGACTTACATAAAACCAGCTTTCAACCATTTTTCCTAACATAACACATTTACTCTCTCCCATCCACATAATTTCTCATCATTACTATCTTGGCCTGGGGAAGGTCACCAAAGGTTGGAATGTCAGGATCCAGAACATAAAGGGATACTAAGCATAGCTCAATACTTCATTGAGGCCTGAGGAATAGAGGGTTCACGATATGGACTCATTAAAGAGATTCAGTTTAAGGGCATACATAATATAAATCTGAACTTCCCTTGATCATTAAGAGTGTTGCACAAGTACTGGAACTAAACATACTATGAAGTATGAGTACATGAGTCATGATCTATATGACCTGAATTTTTGGAGTCATAACTTATGAAATGTGATTTTGACTACTGAACAAACTGGAACTCCTCATACTAGGAACTGGGAGAGTACATGGTTCTCTATTATATGCATGAACATAAACTATGATCATTGAACTGACACGAAAGGCATGAGTAGATATTGGAATAACTGAAATACCAACACTGAAATAAGAATGGGTTGAGACTCATACTCACCTTATGATGTTCTACACTACACTGGCATCACTACTAGAATTGGGAAGTCTGGCTTTATTACTCATTCTATCATCTCCCCCTTAGCTTTAAGCCACCACTCTAAGCCTGTGGAAACCCTCACTAAACTCTAAACGAAACTACACTCACTGCACTCTAGAGTCTGGAATACAATAATACACGTAAATAATAAACTTACTTTGAAAGACTACACCTGAAAGTGTAAAACCGACTTCCAATACTTCCTTCCGAGGTACAACTCTATCTTTCTACAACCCCACTAATCATCATATAATATCTTGAACACTTACTAACTTAAAATCTTCATGAGTATCACCACATCCTGAGTTCACACCTTCTAGAGCTTCAACTCTTATTCCTATTTTCTCAATCTTCAAAGATTCAAACTTAGATTCTAACACTTAACACGGATATCTTCAACCTTTAATAAACCATACTGCTTCCATCATAGCCCACTAATATAGCATCTTTAAACTTATATTTCTAAACCATGAAAATCAAGATCAAACCAACAGGGCTCAACATCATCTATCCATAACTTAACTCCTTAACTTAGCCATTAAGAACATCATATACTATATAACTAGTTTCCTTCCACTTAGCAACTCAACGATACTACTAACCCCACATAATACGTAAAAACCTTAGAAAATAATGCAATCCCATATCACCTTGGGAATTCTTCTTTATCGTACATACAACATCATACTTAATTATGAATTAAAATGGGCTTAAATTCTTGCACATATTGTTCAAGCCTACTAGATCACTTCCATATAACTAGCATCACTAACCAAGAAATTATTACATCCACCTTAATGACCATCGACTGTTTAAACTTAATGTCAAGTGCTAAACATAATTTAACAACCCACCTTATATACAGTTCTCACTTGGAAGCCATAAAATAAAACACCAAGAAACACTAGTTCACTAGATCTTCATAATAATAGTAATCGGTAAAAATCATATGACCTATCTCATTATAATCCATTAGCATTTACTACTTCTACACATCACTACTATTTACCCTTTTATACACCTAAATTAATGGTACTCAATCACCAAATACTTCACTAATATCCTATACTTTTCTAACACAATAATTATAATTAATAACTCCTTCCGTACCTCAAATAAACAACAATTTTCCTTAACTAATAACTCTTTCTCTACCTTCATTAAACTAACACACGAGGTACTATCACCTCAACACATCTTGACAACATGCATGAGTTTATCTCTATACTTTCTATCAAGCATCACTCTCACTTTTCTTATCACTACTCTTATATACCCATACTTCCAGCTATAATAAGGTTCTACTATTCATAAATCATGACACTGAAGTTCATAATATCCCACGAATGCACACTACATTTAATAGTCTAGGTTTAAACTATCTTCTCTTATGAGCGCTATCTGTATTAAAAGGGCTAATGGGCAATCTAAATACATATCTAATCCTGTCTTAACTGATTAACTTAGAAGGATGAGAACATAAACTTTCAACTTAAGGAACTTAACACACTAGGGATCTCCTCTCAAGCCCTTTGTGTGACTTCTGAAGTTTCTTCTAGTAAATCTGAGAGCATTATCTGGGGAGGAACTGGAACTTGCTAATTATACTATCTCAAGAAAAATAAAGAGAGGAGGAATTTTAAGGTAACACATGAATAGACAGAAGATTCTAAGAAAACAAATTTACGCATGATCTAGAGTAGGAAAGAAAGAAAACTTTTCTTAAAAGCCACATAGCCTCTTAAAGAAAAGTACAGACATTTTTGTACCGTTCTGCAAGACTCTACTAGTCACGGCTTCATAGACTCCCTAGGACACTTGAACTCTATGCTCTGATACCAAGTTTGTAACGTCCCAAAATGGTCTTGAGATGTCACACGATGCTTAGGACCACAAGTGATCCCAAGATAACCCTTCTACTGGTATATCTCATAAGCAACTAAATAAAATACATAAATCTAATTAAAATAAGTGAAAGATAACTCTTTTCTGAATCTGATCAATACAAAACTAAACTAAAATATTTACAACTCTGCTTTAACAAAACAATACTGGAATCAAATACATTAACTATATTGACTGTCTATGAAGCCTCTGCTAGTATTGACAATAAGTAACTAGGACATGGGCCTCAACTATCCTAAATCAATATGACTAAATAAAGAAAAATACAATAATACTCAAACTATATGACTGACTCAAGTGCTTAAATCAAGAGGATTCATCACCTGTTGACTAAAAGTTGCAAACTATCTGAATATGGTATGTGTGCTACAGTTGAACTGATACCTACATTATGAGATAATGTAGCACATAGACATATATATAGATCAGTACTTTGAGGATGTACTGAGTATATAGGAGTGAATGCATAAGTAAACACATCATCTCATCATGATAATTTGAAAAACAATGCATGCTAGATGTAAATGACTCACATAAGCTAAAATATCTAAAATACTAAAAATAATAATCATCAGAAGCAAGTCATGCTTTATAAATCTAGTGAATCATAACATTTAGTTCTAAAAGTTGTACTTGTATTCTCTCTTTAAATCATACTATCAAGTGTATAAAGGACTCACTCTTTAATCTGAGATCTGAAAGCTAAAAACTATAGCTAAAGTCTTATTATAAATCATATTCTGAATAAATCTGTGAGCCTTTACACATAGTTTTCTAAAAGCTTTTATGTTATTCTTTTCTATTAGAGAAAATACTTTATCTTAAGGGAATTCTTCTAAAGCTTTTCTTTACTAGTAGGGGAAATACTTTGAAACAATTCTGAAAATCTTTACTGATAGGGACTTAGGAACTTTGGGAGGTTCTTTTAACTGAATAAAATATGTAAGCATTCATGGAGTCCCACGTCTTGCCCATGTTGGGGAGAATTGTTCTACCCTTGCCATCGGAATAGAACTTCTTATCTTTAGTGATCACAATCTTAGTCATCCACGTAGAAGTGGAAAAAATCTTAATCCTACAGGGGCATGTAGTTCTGGGGCATTCAACCTTGGTAACATACGTATCTCGGTGCTAAATACTACTCTTATTCTTATGCTCAGAATCTTATGAAATCCACTTAAAAACAGCACAAGGGTTTATAAGAAAACTAATTATGCTCTTTCTTTTCTTTAAATCTCAAGTCATATGAATAATGTGGATTCTTTATCTTAGCTTAGGATCCAAAGGTCAAATCTTTATCAAAAATCTGAGAATAATCTTATCATAGGGTACGTGTAGCATAAAAAATCTTGAAATAACAATCTTTAATTAGGGCTTAATAACCCATCAAACTCACAATAAAATATCATAATGTTCATACTTGATGATATAAATATTGATAAATTAATTCAAAATCTAAAAATTATTGAAATATGCATGAAAATATGAACATAATCATGTAATTAAACTTCTAAATCATGGGAAATCTCATAAGCTTGTGAATACAATACTGGGTATAAACCCTAACTTCAATTTCATGGAAAATCATATAAATTTCAATAAAATTGGAATTAAAATAAGTTTTTGGGCACATGGACGAAAGAATTGTCCTTGTTCATAACCCCACATACCTTGATTAAAGATTAGATAAAGAAACTGATCTATTGATTCCTATTTAAGTTCTTGGAGATGAGTTCTTGATTATCTTGCCTTGGGAATCCTCAATTTGGAGCTTTCTTAGAGAATCTATGAAAGATTTTTTATTTATTGGAGAAGAAGCTTTGGAGCTTTAGGGTTTTGCTTTGAGAGAAAATGGATGAAATTGGTCATAAAGTGCTTCGAATAGGCTTAAATCTTATTTTTGGACGAATTGGGGGCTTGGAAATTGACCAAAATACCCTTTTTAAAGCTATAAATGAAACTGTAAAACATAATATTTTTTCAAACTAGGTCACCACTGTGACGCGCCACTATCACGGTGGCTTACTAGAATTTGGACTATTGGGAACTGGACAGACTCCTCGATGCGCCATCGCGGTGCCCCCTTTTGAATGTCATTTTAGCCACTATGGCGACGCGCCTGTATCATGTTGGGCTACTAGATTTTGACAATTGGGAATTTGGACCTCTCCATGATGTGCTAATATCATGGAGGTCCACTGGAATTTACAACTATGAAATTGTCCTTCAACGCGATGTGGTGGTTGCTCAGGTGGGATACTATTAACTTAAAAATGCTCTAACACCTTAACCAAGTATCGAATTTGGGTGAATTTGGTATCGATGGAAAGCTTATTACTTTTTCCACATAATAAAAAGTCTAAATCTAGAAAATACCTCATGAAATAAAAGGTATTCATCTCTGAAGCAAATCTTTGACAATCTAGGAATGGTTTTAAGCTAAGAAAAGTGTAGGGTGTTACAATTACATTACACTTGTGATAAGTAGAGGGTCATAGGCTCTTCCTTTATTGTGGTTAAAATTGGCTTGGGATGGTAGTTCAACGATATTAATAGGCCTATTGACTGTGTTATTTGACATTGGAAGAGTTTTTATTATGGATAGTGGTGTTTTGATGCAATTACTTGTTATATTCTAATTATTAATTGATCTTATTTGATTTATCTTTATGTATAAGCTTTAAGTTAAGTCGGCTGATTATACCTACTAGTACATAGTGTTTGTATTGATACTACATGTGCTTTTATTTTGTTATATCTAGAAGTGTCCCAACAATTGAGAAGAGAACTTAGATTTAGGTGATGACCTGTAACTTATTAATCCAAGTGTTGGTACTTATCTTCAGGCTGTAATTGTATCTTTGCGCTGATCATGTCCATTCTTTCGGATAATGACACTCCTTTATTTTTTGAGGCATTTATTTCAGACTTCAATTTTGGTTTTTAGACAATTCATGTATGGTGACTTTTGGTTCCTTGGGATTATGTTATTAGTAGTTATTTCTACACTATTATTATATGTTTGATTTATGGAGACTATATATTTGCTTAGTCGAGATTATTGTCATTATTATAATGCAAGGTAATTAGGTTGAGAATTAGATTAGGTAGTTCTCTCACGTGGGTGTATCTCACGATCATTTGACTCATGACAAAAATATAAATTTTATGGTTATATGGAAGAGAAAAGGGCATGGACAACTTCAACCATGCTCACATGGGAAATCAATGTTGAAGTTTGAGATGAAGTCAGGCAAATAAATTGATAGGGATTAAGCAACACAAATGTCGGAGGATATTTAAAAGTATGAGTGGTACAAAAATCAAGCTCTTAATAACGAAAAGAAAAATAAAGCTCTTGAAGATACTCTTAGCCTAGTGCATGAAAAACACTGTTAGACAGTGAATGAGAAAAAGATTGCCAGGCTAAAAACAAAGATGCACTATGGAGTATCAAGAGCGATTATTCAAGGATCAGTTTAAAATAATTTACGATGCCAGATCTTCTTAGTAATAGCAATGAAAGATGATCAAACAATCTTTGTAAATGCAAGAGTAGCAAGTATGCTTCCAAAATTAAGTCAAATAAGGAAAATTCTTGATTTCAAAAACCAACCCCAAAACCTACTTTATTTCTATAATAATACAGGTAGTAAATTAAAGAGACTAAGTTTGAAATGCAAAGTACCTTGTTTCCGACATTGAGAGAAAAGTGATCAAATATGGGAAGGGAGTTCTTGTGTTAAAAAGTTGAGAAATGGGCATGAAACCCATTTATCAACCTTTAAACATGCCCCATCCCACTATAGCGGCCTCCAACCTACTATAGCATAAGGGTCTTGATAATAGCAAGGCCCAGTTAACTTTGGAGGATAAAAAATTTTGGCCCAGTCAACTTTTGAGAACAAAAAATTTTTGTTCTTCTCATTTTAATTAATTGTGAATTTTTAGATGTATTATAGAGGACCCAACTACCATGGGTACTCATAACATTTTTTGAAGATAGTCTCGTGTGAATCTCATTATGATAAAAAATATAAGGGTGTCATACTAAATAAGTGCAACATAATTTGGGAAAGCTCTGTTATAGGTTCTGTGAGAGAAGTTTTGAAATAAGAACTTTATAATCAATGAATGAGTATTAGTGATTTGGGTATGCTTTTGTCTAGTTCTTTTCATACAGTTATTATTCAGAGATGAATGATAAGTAAATTGATATCTGTCATAACAACCAATCCCATCTTACTAAAGGGCATGGGGTACCAGAATATCTTTAATATTTTAAGAAAGGGTTAGTAATGACTTAGTTTAAATGAATTTGAAGTAGAAAATTGTAGGACAGGCTAATGCCATTCTCTATAACGAAATCATATTTGCTATAATAGTGTTGTGGTAGCTATCAGCAGGCCGCTATAGTAAGGTGCAAAAAATAGTCCACCTAAAATTTTTAAAAACCTTTTTTTCTTTTAATTATAAATAAAATGAGGCTTTATTCTAAGAAAACTTAAGGGTTGCCTCCAAACTCTGGAGCGATAAAGAAGTAGATGGGTGCTTTAAATAAATAAAGCCTAATGTTTTCTTGTGGTATTCACGATAGGTATTACTAGAACGGAGCAAGGATTGAAAGTTGATTACTCTATAGTAGTTGTTTGGCACCCAGATAAACTAGGTTTAACTTAGTAGTAAACCTCTATTAGAAACTCATGCATAACATAGATTGACAAGAGTTTTTACATTTAGACATGCGAGAAAGGTGGTTAGTTAGACAATACCAGTAACTTAGGTCTATATGAATGAGATTGATAATTTGGAATGAAGTGTTGTGTTGTTAATAATGTTGACCTATTATTCATTGTGTGTGTCAAATTGATTAGTGAATAAGAATAGTTGGGTTATACTTGTGTATTATGGTTAAATGGGATAGATTATAGTATGGCTGATATGGATGCCTTTTTTTTGTTAGAGATATGGATGCTTACTCCTTGCTTAATGGATTGATTGTGTGATTCAGAGAATATCAACTGTTAAGATGGAAGTTAGGTAAATAATTGAGTCATAGATTAGAGGAGTTGTGTGTATCTCAAGTGTTAGTAAGCCAAAGGTATCCAAAATGAAATGTGTGCTTGTTGTCTTGTGTATGTTTATTAACTCTCGACATTAATGTAATTATGTAGGTAATGTCTGAATTGGACTTAAGAATTCAATTTGATTAATTTATTCATGTTAACTGCCTATTTGTCTACTTGTTGTAATGTATGCTATTGAATGTTGACTTGTTGGATAATGTTACAAGTTGTTTGATCACTTGAAATGAGATTAAGTAAAAAGGTCTTGTTTAAAGTGAATTTGGTTAAATTATCTCATTACGTGATTGTACATTCTTTGACATGGGTTGATATTATGAGATGAATAGACAAAGATTAATTTTCATACAAGAGGTAAATTTAGGGATTATAAAGGTGGGGACGTTGGAATAAGATGGTACAATACTTATTTTGAAATAGGGTGGTACACACTAGATGTCTAGGTTATTTATACATGGATTGAGGTCTTCTCCTACTGGTCATGGCTAGTAGGTATTGATAAGACCGTTAGCATGTGTGTACATGATATTGAAGAGTTTGACAATTTTTTGAGTGAACTGGATTATATTATTATTGTTATTTTAGTTTCTTGAGTGAAATAGGTTTTATTATTTTTGTTATTGGGATCTATAAGTGGTTTGGTTTATTGATATACTTATGTTGAGTTAATATTGTAAAAGTTTAATAAAGAGATAATTATGACAAGATTGAGTTATCTGTTTTGCAAATCCTAGTGTGTAATGCCCAGGGTTTTGGGTCCTTGAAAATTTTTGAAATTTCATCCTCACTATCCTAGATACGACTCCCACTAGCGAGTCATAAGAAATCTTAACGGGTCGTAGGGACTCATTCGCAACTTAATCAGAACAAGTGGCTTAGTATTCTACTCTGAGTATGAGTGGCCCTCAACTAGTCATCAAGACTTTTTACGAGTTATAAGGACCAAGTCGTAAGTTTCGCCTAAGACACTATCTTTATTATAACTTGAGGCCATGAGTTGTAAAGTCTCATGACGAGTCATTATATCCCAATCGTAGGGTGTCCGGTGTGTCATCCTAAATTGTTGCAGTCTTAAGTATGAAAAATGGTTACGAGTCATTATGTGTGGTTATGGGTCGGTAGTACGAATCATAACAAGAACAATATAAGGCCTTGGTTGTTCTACCGTGACTACAAATCCTTGTGATGAGTCGTAATGTATCCATACGATTCGTATAGTGACCCATAATCACCGACGACTAAAATTTAGTTTTAAATAGAGAGCACTTTGGTCAATTACCTTCTCACATAAATAAAACTCCACATCCATAAATTACTTAAGGGGTTTATATTTCATCCTTAATGTACTTAAACACTTCAAAGGATCTCTCAAATTCTCTCAAGAAGCCATACTTACGGTTTCCAAGAAGTAGGTTATCCAAGGGCTTAAGGATTGCACCACTTTCGTGAATCTTGGTAGTTCAGGCATGTTAATCTTCCCTTATTTTCAATTTGTAAAAAGCATATGTTTTAAAGTATTGTTCGTGAGATATTTATGTTGGTTCAAAATCAAGGGTTGAGGGTTTTAAATGCTTATTGATTGAACAATGTTTTTCCCATGGTTTACATATAATTATTCATGTTTTAAACGTGATTTTGAACTTTTGGGTACATGGGTATAGTGAATGAACTAGGTAATTGTGATTTTCCCCAAACTTGTGACTTTTAAAGTGGTTATGACCCCAACCCCATATTGTGAAATTAATTTTTAATTATGAGAAATGTAGGAATTGAACTGCTCTTGAACAATTGCATAATGGTTTTGAATTGAACCTTGTAGGTTTTGTGTTTTCACAAGATATGGCATATTTTAACCAAGGGGACTTTGAATTCCCGAAGTGATGTCATTGTTTTAGCATGTTGATGTTACCTTGCAAGTGTAGCTGGTATAACAATACCAATAATGTTTGCCTTAATGTGTAATATGGTTTAATGAATGGAATGTATGATAATTATTTTAATTGGGCTTTAATGAGGGTTGTGCAGCTGAGTCATAAAAGTAGAGTCCCGAGGGACTAATACTAGAAACCACGATTGCTGATGCAGAGGTAATATGACCGAGAGGTTTGAGTTTCTCTTATAATTATTATTATCATATGATAAGGAGGTTCGAGTCTCCCACATCTTATTCTATGATTTAGTGCTCGTGTTACCTTGATATGCAAGGAGGTTTGAGTCCCCAATAGTGCATATGTATATACCATCTGGTTCATATGGTCATATGAACTGGGGCCTACCAGCTGGGGGAGAGCTGGTCCCTTATATCCTATAGGTGCCTTTGTATGTTATGACAATTGAGCTACATAATCCAGGCTGAAGCTTTAAAGTTCATGTTAAGCCATTTTCCCTATGCTGGTGTGTGATATATATATATACATACACATATATATATGTATATGCATTTGATTATGTGCATTGAATTTGAATAATTTGAAACTATTGATCATGGGATTATGTTATCCTTATCCCTAGTTTTATGCTAGTGTTCACCCCACTAATCGTCTCCGAATGTTGTATCCCCATGTGATGTAGGGTTCGAAGGCAAGTGTACTTTTCCTGCACAGAGTTAGGTAGATCGTCTTAGTTTATCGGTTCGTTGTGGTAAAGTAGTAAGCTTTCATACTTTGGAAGAATTAGACATTTCATCATTTTTATCATAGACTAAAGTTGAGAGTTTCATTATCATTTTTATTCTCATTGTTATCTGTTAGAGTCAGGGACATGTCCCGACCAAGACTAGTTTTGGTTCTTTATTTAAAAGGCTTTGTTTGTATTAATGTGGATATTGTGTGATGTTTTTGGATTGTATGGCTGGTCATCAGTCGTCCGTTATAGACATGTATTAAATTTCCTTAAGCTTGATGCATGCTTTCTTTTTATATGTTCAGAATTCATCTGATATTGAGGGATATTGTGTTTGGTTTGGTTAGATACAGCGGGTGATCTTCGGTCCATATGGGACTTAAGATACCCGTCATGACCAGGCCCTGGTTTTAGTTATGACAGAGATCGTATCAGAGCCTAGTTTTGGTGTCTTTGGGTCAAACAAAGCTATGTTAATTAGAGTCTTATTTATGGATGTGTGGCATGACATACTTATAAGGGAGAGAATACGAGGCATTTAGAAATATTTTTCTTTCTTGTTGTTCAATTTCAAGAAATAGAGTCTAAGGTCTTGAATCTCCTCTAATTTCCATATGTTCATTTTTTAGATTATGCCTCCCAGAAATTTGATGCTCATAGAAACCTTTCTGTCCCGTCTGAGGACAACATAGAAAGAGCTCATCTAACTCCAGGAGTTTAGACCCGATCTAGAGTTGCTGCTTTTGATTGCCTTGATGGAACTCCATCGATTCCCCATATCCCTCCTCAAGCACCTAGGTTAGCGTGTCTAATGCTAAATTTTGCCGATCGATTTATTTGCTTATCCATTTTGTGGCCTTCCAAACTGATCGTGTTGCTTCTGTTGCTCCATCATTCGAGGCCACTAGAGTTGGTCAATTTATGAAGTTGAGTCCTCTTATTTTCACTAGTTCTAAAATTGAGAAAAATCCTTATAATTTCATTTATAAGATAGAAAAAATCTTCTAGGTGATGTATGCTACTGAAGTGGAGGGTGTACAGTTCGATGCCTATTAGTTGAAGTATGTATTATACTAGTGGCCAATAATTCTGAGTCAGCTCTTGGGATGATTTCTCTAGTACTTTTCTTAATTGCTTCTTTTCACAGAAGTTGAGGAAGGTAAAGAATAAAGAGTTTGTGAATTTAAAATAAGGCAGGATGTCAGTGAAGGAGTATGTCGTGAAGTTTCAAAAGTTATCGTGTTATGCTCCAGAATTAATGTCTAGAATGAAGGCTAAAATAAGGAAATTTTCCCTTGGGTTGTCCCATGAGTTGATTTTGGAAAGCAAGGTTGCCTTATTGAACAAGGATATGGACATCTCTAGAGTTGTGGTGTATATGCAACAAGTGAAAGAAGAAAAGAAGAAGCAAGCGAAAATAAGTGAAAAGCAAAACAAGAAGTTTCGCTATTCAGATCAGGGTAAAGGTCAACAGCAGAGTGGTAAAGATGGTAGAAAATAGTGTAAGAAAAAGTGGGGAAATTTTAGTTCCTACTCTATGGCTAGTTCTCCTTATCTGAATCTTTTAGGTGATCATCGTTCTAAGCATAATAGTGGGTTTAGAGCAATAGGAACCTAGTTAATGGCTAATGGGGTTCAGTCGACTCTATCATATCTTCTTTGTAGATTTTATGGTCAAGTGCACTATGGTATTTATGAAGAAAAAAGGAACAAGTGCTTTAAATATGGTCAGATTGGTCATATACAGAAGGATTGTCCTTCTAAGGCTGCTTCTGTAGAAAATAAAATTCCTATTGCTACTTCATTAACTCTCGCATCAAAAGGTGTTGTGTCTACTTCTAGCTCTGTCACTAGTCAAAACCTTCAGTACGCTCTTACTACTTTTTAAGATTCTAAGGCATCCCATATTATTGTTATTGGTACCCTCAAACTCTTCTCTTGTGATATATATTGTCTTCTTGATCTTGGGTCTAGCCTCTCTTATGTGACCCTTATGTGTCAATCTATTTTGGTTTTTATCCTGAATGTATTTTGAACCCCTTCTTTGTGTCCATCTAAGGGGGTGACTCTATTATGGCTAGAAGGGACTATAGGGGTTGGATCTAATAGTGCTAGGCATGTTAGACTTTGATCTGATTTTGGGGATAGATTGTTGCATTGGTGCTATGTGTCCCTTGATTATTGGACTCGAAAGGTTAATTTCCATTTTCCTAATGAATCGATGATCGAGTGAAAAGGTAGTTCCCTAGTGCCTAAGGAAAGGCTCATCTCGAATCTTAGACCCCAAAAACTGGTTTCTAAAGGGTGCCTCTATCACTTAGTATATGTTAAGGATTCTAGATCCAAAGGTCCTTCCTTGCAGATTGTTCCCGTGTTCTGTAAATTTCATGAGGTATTTCTTAATGATCTTCTTGGTATTTCTCCGGATAGGAAAATTGATTTTGGGATTGGTCTTCTTCTGGACACTCGTCTTATCTCTATTTCTCTTTATATGATGGCTCTGGCTGAGTTAAAGAAACTTAAGGAGCAGTCGAAAGATCTTCTGGTTAAGGGTTTTATCTACCCTAGTGTGTCACCGTAGGGTGACAATGTTCTTTTCATGTGTAAGAAAGATGGGTCCCTTCAGATGTGTATTGATTATAGCCAATTTAATAAGGTGACCGTGAAGAATAAGTAACCATTTTTTAGTATTGATGATTTGTTCGTTCATCTTTAGGGTGTTAAGTTCTTTACTAAGATTGATCTTCAATCTAATGAAAATTAGGGAGGTAGACATCCCTAAAACTACTTTTCAAACTGGATATGGTCATTTTGAGTTTTGGTGATGTCCTTTGGTTTGACCAATGGCCAGGCAGCATTTATGGATCTTATGAATTAAGTTTTCTGTCAGTTCTTAGATTTGTTCATGATTTCTTTTATCGGTAATATTTTATTATATTCTAAGAGTGAGGCGGATCATGCCGATCACCTCCGTCTTGTGTTGTAAACCTTGAAAGAGCAGAGATTATATGGAAAGTTTTCTATGTATGAATTTTGGTTGAATGCGATGACTTATTTGGGTCATGTTGTTTCTAGTAAAGGGATCATGGTAGATCTACAAAAGGTTGTAGTGGTTAAGAAGTAGCCTAGACCCACGACTCCAACCGACATTCAAAGATTTTTGGTTTTAGCCAGTTATTATAGAAGATTTATGGATAGTTCTCTTCTATTGATGCCTCATTAACTAAGTTGATTCATAAGAAGGTGAAGTATTTGTAGTCTGATGCTTGTGAGGGTAGTTTCGAGAAGCTGAAGAATAAGTTGACTACGACTCCGATTTTGACTCTGCCTGAGGGTACTGAGGGTTTTGTTGTCTATTGTGATGCGTCTTGGGCAGGACTGGGTTGCGTGTTGATCCAGTATGGCAAGGAGGTTGCATATACTTCTAGATATTTGAAAGATCATTAGAAGAATTATCTGACCCATGATTTGGAATTGTTAGTTATGGTGTTTGCATTAAAGATTTGGCGGCATTATTTGTATGGGGTCCATGTCAATATTTATTCTGATCATAAGATCCTGTAATACGTGTTCACAAAGAAAGAATTGAATCTCAAGCAAAGAAAATGGCTTGAGTTGCTCAAGAATTATGACATAAGTCTTCATTATCATCTAAGTAAAGCTAACGTATTTATTGATGCTCTTTACAGGTTGTCCATGGGAATCTTATCTGATGTGGATGAGGAGAAGTAGTATTTGGTAAGGGACATTCACAGTTTAGCTAATCTTAGAGTCCATCTTTTAGATTTCAAGGATGGTGGTGTGATTGTTCAAGAGGTGGTAAAGTCATCTCTTGGTGTTGACATGAAGGAGAAACAGATGTTGGATCCTATCTTGATGCAAATCAAGGATAATATGTGTAGGCAAAAGGTAATAATTTTGAAAATTGATGGTGATGGTATCTTGAGATACCAAGGCAGATTATGTATTCTCGATGTTGATGGGTTGCGAGAAGGATTTTGGCCGAAGCTCATGAGTTGTGTTATACAATTCATCCTGGTACAACAAAGATGTATCACGATCTTAAAGAGATCTATTGGTGGAACAGTATAAAGTGGGATATGGCAAATTTTATGGCTAAGTGCATGGTGTGTCAACAAGTGAAGTTGGAGTACTTGCGGCCTGGTATATTGATTCAGGGGATTAAGCTGTCAGTGTGGAAATGGGAGATAATTAATATGGATTTTGTTATTAGTCTTCCATGGTCCTGCCAGCAGTTTGATTCAATTTGGTCATTGGGGATAGGATAACTAAGTTTCCTTACTTCTTGCCCGTGAGGACTAATTTCTCTTTTGAGGATTATGCCAAGTTGTTCATCAAGGAGATTGTAAAGTTTCATGGTACTGCAGTCTTCATCATATCTGATCAGGGTACCTAGTTCTTATCTCACTTTTGGAGGTCGTTCTAGCAAGGTTTGGTGACTAAGGTTGCCCTTAGTACCATTTTCCACCCGCAGATGGATGGGTAAGCGGAAAGAACAATTCAGGTTTTAGAAGATATGCTTCGGGCTTGTGTTTTTTATTTTGATGGTAGTTGGGGTAACCACTTGCCTCTTATAGAATTTGCCTACAATAATAATTATCACTCTAGCATTAGTATGACTCCATTTGTGGCCTTATATGGTAGGAGGTGTAGGTCTCCTATTAAGTAGTTTGAGGTTAGTGAGAATAAGTTGTTTGGCCTTGATTTTGTTCAACAAGCCATGGAAAAGGTGGAGGTGATTTGGGATAGAGTTAAGACCTCCTAAAGTCGCCAAAAGTCCTACACGAATATATGGAGAAGGGAGTTGGAGTTCATTGTTGGTGATTAGGTGTTCCTAAAGATATCTCCCATGAAGGGAGTGACACGGTTTGGCAAGAAGAGGAAGCTCATTCCTTGTTTTGTCGCCCCGTACTTGGTTTTAAAGAGGGTTGGTAATGTTGCATACGAATTGGAGTTGCCTTCCATCTTGAGCTCCATTCATCTAGTGTTTCATGTTTTGATGTTGAGAAAGTGTGTGGGTTATCCATAGACGATTGTTCCTTTGGAAAAGGTTGGTATTTCGAATTCCTCATCCTACGAGGAGGTCCTAGTTGAGATTTTGGATCGGCAAGTCTGTTGGTTTCGAACTAAGGATGTGGCTTTGGTAAAGGTTCTCTGGAGGAACTAAAAGGTTGAGAAAGCCACTTAGGAAGCTGAAAAGGACAAGAAGTCCAAGTATCCATTCTAGTTTCCCGTTCTGAATAATCATGCTTGAGTATGTGTATTCCTTAATATCTTTGCTTTCTGTCTTTGTTAAAGGTAAGAGTAATGGTATCTGGAGTCAAATCGGGCTAATAATGTCTTGTCTTGTCATTCGAGGATGAATGATCCTAAGGGGGGAGTATGTAACACCCTAGGTTTTTGGTCCTTGAAAATTTCTAAAATTTTGTCCTCACTGTCCTGACTACAACTCCATAGACGAGTGATAGGGAGTCTTGAAGGGTCGTAGGGACTCGGTTGCAACTTAATCAGAAGAAGTAGCTTAGTATTCTTCTTTGAGTACGAGTAGCTCTCAACTAGTCGTCAAGGCTTTTTATGAGTATAAGGACCAATTGGGAAGGTGTCCAGTAAGTTTGGCCCAAGGCACTGTCTGCATTACAACTTGAGGCCGCGAGTTGTAAAAACTCATGACGAGTTGTTATGTCCCAATCATAAGGAGTCCAGTGCGTCATCCCAAATTGTTGCTATCTTAAGGGCAAGAAGTGGTTATGAGTCGTTAAGTGTGGTTACGAGTCAGAGGTATGAATCTTAGTCAAACTAGTATAGGGACCTGGCAATTCTGTCATGACTACAACTCTTTGTGATGAGTCGTAATGTATCCTTACTAGTCGAATAGTGACCCATAGTCACTAACAAGTAAATTTCAGTTTTAAATTGAGGGCACTTTGGACAATTCCTTTGTAGCACAATTAAAACCCCACATCCATAAAGCACTTAAGTAGGTTATATTTTATCCTTAATGTACTCAAACACTTCAAAGGCTCTCTCAAATCCTCTCAAGTAGCCATACTTAGGGTTTCCAGGAGGTAGGCCATCTAAGGGAACAATGGTTGAACTTCTTCAATGACACTTGGTAGTTCAGGCATGTTATTCTTCCTTCCTTGTCAATTTGTATAAAACATATGTTTTAAAGTATTGTTCATGAGATATTTATGTTAGTTTAAAATCAAGGGTAGTTCAGGCATGTCATTCTTCCTTTCTTGTCAATTGAATGCTTATTGATTGAACAATGTTTTTCCCATGGCTCACATGTGATTATTCATGATTTAAACGTGGTTTTGAACTTGTGGCTGCATGGGTATGGTAAATGAACTAGGGAATTTTGGTTTTCCCCAAACCTGTGACTTTTGAAGGTTATGACCCCAACCCTATATTGTAAAATTGGTTTTTAGTTATGAGAAATGTGGAAATTGAACTACTCTTGAACTATTGCATAATGGTTTTGAATTGAACTTTGTGGATTTTGTGTTTTCACAAGCTATGGCATATTTGAACCAAAGAGACTATGCATTCTGCAAGTGATGTCATTATTTTGGCATGTTGATGTTACCTTGCAAGTGTAATAGGTATGAAGATACCAACAATATATGCCTTAATGTGTAATGTGGTTCAATGAATGGAAATATGTGATAATTGTTTTAATTGGGCTTTAATGTGGGTTGTGTGGCTGAGTCGTGAAAGTAGAGGTCCCGAGGGACCAATGCTGGAAACTGCAGTTGTCGACGCAGGGGTCTATATGATCGAGAGGTTCAAGTCCCCTTTATTATTATTATAATCATATGATTGGGAGGTTTGAGTTCCCTGCATCTTATTACATGATTTAGTGCTCATGTCATCTTGATATGCAGGGAGGTTCGAGTCCCCCATAGTGCATATGTATATACCCTCTGGTTCGTGCGGTGACATGCACTGGGGCGTACCAGCTATGGGGGAGTTGGACCTATATAACCCATGGGTGCCTTTATATGTTATGACAGTTGAGCTACACAATCCAGGCTGAAGATTTAAAGTCCATGTTAAGCCTTTTTCCCTATACCGGTATGTGATATATATATATATGCATTTGATTATGTGTATTAGATTTGAATGATTTAAAACGGTTGATAGCATTATGTTATCCTTATCCCTGAGTTTCATGCTAGTGTTAACCGTACTAACCATCTTCGAACGCTGTATTACCATATGATGCAGGGTCCGAAGGAAAGCTTTTCTTGTGTAGAGTTAGCTAGATTGGCTCGGTTCGTCGGTTTGTTGCGCTGAAGTGGTGAGCTTCCATACTTCGAAAGATTTAGATATTTCATTAATTCTTATCATAGACTAGAGTTGAGAGTTTTATTATCATTTTCATTCTTATTGTTATCTGTCAGAGTCGGGGACATGTCCCAACTAAGACTGGTTTTGGTTCTTTTTTTAGAAGGACTTGTTTAGATTACTGTAGATATTGGGTGATGTTGGTCGGTTATTTAGCCAGTCACCGGTCGTCAGTTATAGACATATCTTGAATTTTCTTAAGTTTGATGCATGCTATCTTACTATATGTTCAAAATTCATCTGACATTGAGAGATGTTGCGTTTGGTTTGGTTAGATGCAGGGGGTGATTGCCGGTCTACGTGGGACTTAAGATACCCATTATGGTCAGACCCCGATTTAGGTCGTGACATAGTGATTGACTTGAGTTGAATATTTATACTTGTAATATATTGTCCTTTTTTACTAGATTGATTGTTTGATTGGAGTTGTGAAGGAAAGACTAATTGAAGGATGATTCTTAATGTTATGTGGTTGCTCCTTGTTTACAATTTTGTTGGTTGAAAGTTTCTATTAGGTGACGTGTTGAGGTTGATCTTATGAGTTAAGTAGTAGTTGGTGACATTGATTGTATAACAAAAATGTATAAGTTTAACTCATGTGTTGTCCCTGCTTCAGGTAGTGTTCGAATAAGTATGGTTAGGAATAAGTTACGAATCAAATAGTTTATTAATTAACTTGGTGTCCTTGAAAAAAATATATGGCATGTGATCATAACTTGAAGAGTGGAAGATGAGGAGGAGTATGGTAATCAGAAAGTGGTGATGAAGAAATTTAAACTGGTGTTATTTTCGTAAGTGCATGTTTAATTTCAGAGGTCTATGTTGTGTTTATGTGATTTAACTTGGGTTAGCTGATGATGTTTACCAGTAAGTGTGATTGTACTGATACTACTCTTGCTATACCCTTTTTGTGGTATATCCTGGTGTAGGATTAGTTAGGTTTCATTACTTGACGTGACTGTTTCTAACATAATTTAACATGACAAAAATAAATTGCAATCACAAATAAAAATATGAAAAAACAATAATTTTATTGATAAACGAAGTGGTTACAAATCTGTTCCTCCCTTGATTCTTCTCTCTATTTTTCTCCATAATTTGAGGGTTGTCAGTGGCTTATTTATCGAATGCAGGATTTGATATGGATTTCTCCTTAATTCAAAGGTTGCTGTGACTTATTTCTTAAATGTAGGATTTGATATGGATTTCTCCGTAATTCGAGGGCCGTTAGTGGCATATTTCTCGAACGTAGGAATATTTGGATTTGATCTCCATGAAAAGAGGTTTTCTGGATTTTCTCGATTGTATTTGATTACAAGAAGAAAGAATTTTAATCTATAAATATCCCATGAATTTATTGGGACTTTGAAGATCGTTGATCTCTTTGTTAATATCCCATAAATTTGTGGGATATTGAAGATGCCTTTCAAAGGGATATTTGGCCCCTTTATATAGGCGTATTTTAGGGTTTAAGGTAGAGTAACCACCAAGCTAGATTTAGGATAGTAGCCCCAAGAACTCTAACCAAAAGTGAACTCTTTTTGTAAAGTTCACAAATTTTCAATGTCTACAAATGCCCCCTGTTTCAAGGCTTGTCGGAGTGTAGACTTGATGAAACTCAAAGACTATTCTTGAAGTACCGTTTTCATCTTTACGATCTTGCGGCTACAGATTTGCACATTTGATTTATGAGAGAAGAGATGAAGGGCAGATTTGGTTCCACTTGGTGTGCCAATTTGTTTCCAACATAATTTAACATGACAAAAATAAATTGCAATCACAAATAAAAATATGAAGAAGCAATAATTTTATTGATAAACGAAGTGGTTACAAATCTGTTCCTCCCTTGATTCTTCTCTCGATTTTTCTCCATAATTTGAGGGTTGTCAGTGGCTTATTTATCGAATAAAGGATTTGATATGGATTTCTCCTTAATTCAAAGGTTGTTGTGACTTATTTCTTGAATGTAGGATTTGATATGGATTTCTCCGTAATTCGAGGGCCGTTAGTGGTATATTTCTCGAACGTAGGAATATTTGGATTTGATCTCCATGAAAAGAGGTTTTCTGGATTTTCTCGATTGTATTTGATTACAAGAAGAAAGGGTTTTAATCTATAAATATCCCATGAATTTATTGGGACTTTGAAGATCGTTGATCTCTTTGTCAATATCCCATAAATTTGTGGGATATTGAAGATGCCTTTCAAAGGGATATTTGGCCCCTTTATATAGGCGTATTTTAGGGTTTAAGGTAGAGTGACCACCAAGCTAGATTTAGGATAATAGCCCCAAGAACTCTAACCAAAAGTGAACTCTTTTTGTAAAATTCACAAATTTTCAATGTCTACAAATGCCCCCTGTTTCAAGGCTTGTCGGAGTGTAAACTTGATGAAACTCAAAGACGATTCTTGAAGTACCGTTTTCATCTTTACGATCTTGCGGCTACAGATTTGCATATTTGATTTATGAGAGAAGAGATGAAGGGCAGATTTGGTTCCACTTGGTGTGCCAATTTGTTTCCAACATAATTTAACATGACAAAAATAAATTGCAAACACAAATAAAAATATGAAGAAACAATAATTTTATTGATAAACGAAGTGGTTACAAATTTGTTCCTCCCTTGATTCTTCTCTCGATTTTTCTCCATAATTTGAGGGTTGTCAGTGGCTTATTCATTGAATGCAGGATTTGATATGGATTTCTCCTTAATTCAAAGGTCGCTGTGACTTATTTCTTGAATGTAGGATTTGATATGGATTTCTCCGTAATTCGAGGACCATTAGTGGTGTATATCTCGAACGTAGGAATATTTAGATTTGATCTCCATGAAAGGAGGTTTTCTGGATCTTCTTGATTGTATTTGACTATCAAAAAGAAAATATTTTGATCTATAAATATCCCATGAATTTATTGGGACTTTGAAGATCGTTGATCTCTTTGTCAATATTCCGTAAATTTGTGGGATATTGAAGATGCCTTTTAAAGGTATATTTACCCCCCTTTATATAGGCGTAATTTAGGGTTTAAGGTAGAGTAACCACCAAACTAGATTTAGGGTAAAGTAGCCCCAAGAACTCTAACCAAAAGTGAACTCTTTCTGTAGAGTCCACAAAATTTCAATGCCTATAGCGACTAAAGATATTCAACAACTTCCGTCCTTTATTTCCTATGGTGGAAGCTAAGTTATGTATATTGTTTTGTCTTATAGTTGCTCATGTACCGTGTAGACTAGATCCTCGGGGTAAAAGATTGCTTGTTAGATTTTTATGAATGAAATTGTAATAACTTTATTAGTATCTTGAAGAGTTTAATAATATTCCGTTATGGCCTTCGTGAATTCTTAATTTTCTGGTAAGTGTTCTTCTATCTAGGTGAATTAAAGTAGGTGTCTACACAATTCAGTTAATTGGGTCATGACAGCGACGATGCATTGAAAAAAAGCCTCAAGACGCACATGTAGGGCTTGGTTCTGTTAGACTTACGTCTTAAGCGTCCGACCATACGTCTTAACCACAACTAACGTCTGACACTCGTCTAACAATTTTGACACAATTAAGTATCAAATTTCTTAGTAAACATTGTTGACCCTCGTACTTTTTTAATAAATAAATGATGCTTAAAATTTTTTTACATCTATAAAAATAATAAAATTGTGAGTAACTCAAATAATAAGTCATAATATTATTATATTTACTATTGGAGAACACTATGAGGATCATTTAATATATTTATGAAAAATACATAGTTGAAATTTGTGTTTTCACTTGTCATTGATCTTCATATTTTTATATTACGTCTCAAAATTATCATATTTTATTATTTGAAAGTAATTTTGTTTTATTCCTAAATAAGTGATGGTTTAATTATAACACTAGTAAAGTTTATTGATTATTTTTTTAAAAGAGGTATATTACAGTGTATGATAGTATTTTAAGAAATTATGATTTTTTTATTTAAAAATTAACATATTAGAGTTGATATGCATCTTATGAGAGTGAAAATTATTTTTCCCCCTCAAGTTTATTTTAAAAATTAAACTCCCCCCTTTACTTTTAATAATAAGTATTCTCCCCCCTTTTATCTTAACAATGTCTATTTTAACCTTGTCATTAGCAATATCTTCTTATAATATGCATTATTTATTTTAGTCAAGTATTTATATATTTTTATTTAAATTTTTTAGTTTAACCTTTTTAATGAACTTGTCACAAAAGCTAATATTTTTTTTTATGATTGTTATTTTATTGAGATAACACACAAGTATTTTTCGTCTCCCCCAAAAGAAGTACAAAAATATTCTGATACTTGATGGCTAGATCAACAAAAAATGAGTTTAGATGGCAATAGATCCTCCTTAAGTTTAAGTGTGTCATAACAACTTCAGATATAGTTTAGGGGTACCTTGTACCGTATCTCTTATTTTACATGCATTAAGTGTATGCGTGTATAATATATATATATATATATATATATATATATATATAGCAATAACAAACTCAATATTCCCACAAAGTGGAGTTTGGGGATGGTAAGATGTACGCAGTCTGTACCGCTACCTCCAAAGAAGTAGAGAGGTTGTTTTCGATAGACCCCTCGGCACATATATATGTATGTATGTATGTATGTATGTATGTATGTATGTATGCACATGAGTTTTGATATACTCCCTAGGTGCTTTTTTGCTTGTCACTTTTCGTTTTTCTAGGTCAACCCACATAAATTTTGATAAATATTTTAAGATATATTTTTTTATTTTATTAATATGAAAAAGGATTGCAACTTATAGCATTTTTCATATATTTTCTGATCATCTAAATTTTAAATTTAAATATTAAATTATACATTTTAAAATGTTATTCAAAGTTCATGCAGGTTGACCTCAAAAACCAAATAGTGATAAGTAAAAGTGAACGAGGGAGTATATATGTATAACATAAGTAAACTTTTGAATTAATTTTGTATAAAATATATCTCTATTTTTGTTATATGTTATTATATTACATGCATTGGAATATGTTTATAAAATTATTTTTATTTGTTATTTTCACTAGTATAAATAGATATTACAGTTTTAATTATTATTAATAAATAAATTTTCATATCATGGTCATTTATTTCATTTAGAACATCACTAACTTATATACTTAATATATGTTTCTCACTTTTTTTTGTCTAGGAAAGAATTTTCTTTTTATTTACAAAAATTTACTATATATATTAAAAATAAAAATATAATAATTTTAAAGAGGTAAAGAAAAATAAAGATTAATAGTGTAAGAGTAAAATATGTATTTAAAAAAGATAAGTAGGAAAAAGGGTTAGAATGCTTATTGTTTAAAGTTGAGACGGGAGTTTGATTTTTATAGTAACGTTGAGGGGGGAAATGATTTTCACCCGAGTTTTTTCGCTGCATTATTTATACTCCTACTAGTTAACTAATATTAAAAGTTTTGTTTTCTGTAGATTTTTTTAATCGAGTTTTCTTTTCTGGTAAAGTTGTTGTCATGTGACCAGGAAGTTATGAGTTCAAGCCTTGAAAACAACCTCTGGCAGAAATGCAAGGTAAGACTGCGTACCATATACCCTTATGGTGGGGTCATTCCCCAAACACCGTGCATAGTGATAACTTTAGTGCACCGAGCTCCCCTTTTTTATAAATTGAGAACTTAAAAATTTATGGAGCTTTTGTCTCGTCAGTTCATCCAATGCTAAGTAAAATGTCTTGCCTCTCACCAACATGGGTAGTGGTGCAGTAGATGGGGTTACTATATCCTTAATGAGAGGTCGAGGGTTCGATCCTGGGTATGGAGAAAACTTTATTGGGAGCACTGCCATCTTAATAAGCCCTGCAACGTGCAATCCGAATTAGTCGAAACTCTCATGCAATGCGCAATTTGAATTAATCAAAGTTTCAATGCGAGTACCGAATATCAGATGAAATCAAAAATATAAAAATGTCCTGCCTCTGGCTCCAGCACTCTCCCACCCGGTTTTTTAATTTACTGATCTCGAATTGAAAAGAAGTATAGCATGCCACGTGTATGGAACATATTTATTATACTAGTATATGCGAGTAGTATAGTTGCATTCATTTTCAAAAATAAATAAATAAATAAATTTGTGGATAAGGTGATCCAATCTCACAACTTACAAGCAGGAGTGATTCGTCCCTCCATCCACCTTGCAAAAATACCTCAAAAAACTATACACTCAGAAAAACGAAAAGGTAACTCATTGTACCGCACAGAAAAAGATAGAAAGAAAGGAATATGGAAGTGGTTATGTCATTGAATCCACTGGTTAAATTACCCCTTTTAAATTCAAGAACCCATGAAGATTTTTCAATGCTTAAACATTCACTATTCTCCACAAGAACAGCAACAACAATGACTCAGAAAAGAAGACTGTTAGTGGTTGAAGCAAAAGGAAAGAAAGGGGGAATGGCAGCCCGTCAGTACCAGCGAATGGCTCCTCCTATGCCAAAGATTGAAGATGATGGCAACCCCAAATTCATTATCTTTATCCGCATGGCTAATGTTTGTTCTCCCTTCACTTTCTTTGTATCTTTCTCCTTATACTCCCTCTGTTTCATTTTACTTAGTGTCGTAAACAGATGTTTCATTTTACTTAGTGCCGTCAATAGATGTTTCATTTTACTTGTTCATTTTAGTAAATCAAGATAATTTGATTATGTTTTTCTCTTATTATCCTTAGTATTAAATGACTACGTAAAGTATTAGTAGTCATATTTAGAGTTCTAAAATATTAATAATAAGGTTAGTTTAATAAAATACACTTCTAATTAAAGATTTTTTAAAGGTTGTGATAGGTCATGGCCAACTTGAGTCAAGTAACATGAAACATAGGGAGAAGCTGGTAAGATTAGTGACTTTTATGTCGATTGAGAGAGTAAAGTTTGTTCTTTTGTTGGAAAAAGTACTACAATATTGATATGGAACTGAAATTAAGTAATTATAATAAAATAGTCACAAATGCTGTGTCGTGGCAAGCCACTGCCTTGAAAGCGATTTCGGCCCGATTCCGGTGCAATCCTTCTAGCCGGTCCCTCCCCAAGGTTCCACAGCTACTTCCAAACACGTGTACTCGTGGCTGGAACTTTGGAGGTTGCTCAAAACTATTGCCAAAAGTAGAGAACTTAGGAGGAAGATATTTTTCTTTTACTTTGTTAGTGGTGTATCTTTTGTTCTCAAATATATTGGTTTATATAGGTGAACAACAAAGGATGTTACAAGAGTGAGTTAATGGTGAATTGAATGAATTAACTCCTCACCAAATGAATTCATCCGTTCAAGGAATGAATTAACTTATCAAGAACTAACTCATCAAATGAATTCTTACGTTCAAGGAGAATTGAAAACACACAGTTACAAAAGAATTAATAAGTTACATTTTCTCACAATGTATCTTGTAAATGTATTTGGACTTCTATTTTTGGATAAGATTAAAGAAGCTTTAGATTTTGACTTTGCATTCTAACCATTTATTAAAAATGCTTTCAATCCCCCACAAATGCATAGCCAAAAGAATAGAAACACTTTTGGGCAAATAAAAGGAACATGTACTTAAGTGTCAATATCTTTCGATTTGAATTGACACGTAGTGATATGAGGCAACAACATTTATCCAAAAAGTGAAGTACTCTTGAACTAGATGGACATAAGTTGAGAACCCCACAACACATACCATATCCTTGATTTTAAGTAACCTCCGCGATACTACAAAGTGCTTTTATGGTCATTCACACAAACCTTAGGTCTCATGAGTGCTCTAGAAAGATAACTCAAGTCTTTCATAAAAAGGTGACCAACCTTTTACAATCATGTAGGTGATCTATCAAGTCTATCTCATAGACCACCTTAAGGCTATGGATCATTAAGAGCAAAAATAAGTTCAACCTTATAATACACTACCTCACGCCATAGGGATAGGATATGTAGTGTTTATTGACGGCCCATATGGCTTTGTTTGACCACAAATGAGTATCCACCATATTACCTCAATCTATGAGCTTTAGCCCCATTCGCCTCGACAATTCAAGGACCATTTTTCTTGTCAAACCCTTGATCATAGGATCCACCAAATTTCTTTCGAATCTTATATATTCCAAGGAAATAACACCATGTTTCAACAATTGTTTAACTGCACCATGTCTGATGCGAATATGTCTCCTTTTACCATTGTATATATTATTTTTAGCAATCCCAATTGCTGCCTGTGAGTCACAATATAAAGAGACTGGTGACATTTGTCTTCCCCATAAAGGCACATCTGTCAAAAGATTTCTCAGCCACTCAGCCTCTTGCCCTGCTAACTCGAGAGCAATGATTTCAGATTCTATGGTAGAACGTGCTATACAAGTCTGCTTTGTAGACTTCCACAAAATAGCACCTGCACCCAAAGTAAACATATAGCCACTGGTCGAGCTAACTTCATCATTGTCAGTAACCCATTTTGCATCACAAAAACCTTCTAAAACAGCAGGAAATTTATTAAAATGCAAACATCAATCCATAGTACCTCTCAAGTACCTTAACAAGCGATGAAGAGTATGCCAATGTTCACTAATGAGATTATGAGTATATCTACTCAATCTACCAACAACATAAGCTATATCAGGCCGAGTATAGTTCATGAGAAACATTACGCTCCCAATTATTTTAGCATATTTAGTTTGAGAAACACTGAAATCTTTATTCTTTTTCAAGTATATGCTAGGATCATAAGGAGTTCTCATTGAAACTACATCAAAACAATCAAATTTTTCCAACATTTTTTCAATATAATGAGATTGACACAAAGAGAAACCATTAACAGTTCTTTTGATTTTTTATTCCTAAAATCACATCAGCTTCTCCAAGGTCTGTCATTTCAAATTTAGAAATAAAAATTTCTTAGTCTCATTTACAACATTCATATTAAGGTGAAAGATTAACATGTCATCCACATATAAACATATAATCACACAGTCTGATCCTATCATTTTAGATAAACACAGGTATCAGATGAACAACAAAGCCATTATCTATTAATGTGAAATCAAATTTTTCATACCACTGCTTAGGTGCCTGCTTAAGTCTATGTAAAGACTTTCTCAATTTGTATACTTTATCCTTCTGTTTTGGGATCACAAAACCCTCAGGTTGAGTCATATAGATCTCTTCCTCTAAATCACCATTTAAAAATGCAGTTTTGACATCCATTTGGTGTACCACTAAACTGTGAATAGCAGCTAGAGCAATAAGAGTTCTAATGATCACTATTTTAGTCACAGGAGAATAAGTATCGAAGTAATCAACACCTTTCTTTTGGTTAAAACCCCTAATCACTAGTCTAGCTTTATATTTATCAATTGTACCATCAGGCCTCAATTTCTTCTTAAACATCCACTTGCTACTTATGGGTTTACAACCTTTAGGCAAATCATACAAATCCTATGTGTGATTAGAAACTATAGAGTCTAATTCACTTTTAATAGTCTCTTTCCAAAATATCGCATCTATAGAACTCATTGCTTCATCTATTAAGTAGATAAACACTAATTTATCATTTAAAGTATCGATATCAAAATTCTCAGTTAAGAAGGTGGTGATAAAAGCAAGACCAAATCTAGTCTCAGTTTTACGTCTTTTACTCCTTCTCAGTTTATTTTCATGCTCATTAGCAATAACATTAGATACAGGCATAACATGAGAGTTAACAGACATAGATATAAAAGTATTATTTTGCACAGCACTAGGCACATTATTTTTCAAAGGAAAAACATGCTCAAAAAATTCTGCATCTCTAGATTCACAAATAGAATAATCATTTAATGACATAAATCTATATGCAGCACTATTTTGAGAATAACCAATAAAGATAGTATCAAAGGTCTTAGAACCTACATTTACTCGTTTAAAATCAGGTAGACCAATCTTAGCCAAACACCCCCACACTTTCAGAAATTTCAAGCTAGGGGCATATCCTTTTCATAACTCATATGAGGTCTTGTCTAACTTTTTATGAGGGGCTCTATTAAGAATATAACATGCAGATAAGACAGCTTCCCCCCACATATAGTTAGGTAGTCCCGAGCTTAAAAACATAGAATTCATCATTTTCTTAAGTGTTCTATTTTTTCGTTCGGCTACACCATTTTGTTGGGGAGTATAAGGAGCACTAAACTCATGGATAATACCATTTTTCTCACAAAAATCTTCTAGAGTTTTAGTACTATATTCACTACCCCTATTAGATCTAAATCTCTTGATTTTCCAATCTAATTAATTTTCTACTTCTGTTTTGAATTTTAAAAACATGCTTTCAGCATCATCTTTAGACTTAAGGAGGTATACCTTAGTGTACCTAGAAAAATCATCAACAAAAGTAATGTAATACTTCTTTCCACCTTTACTAATAGTGTTCTTAAAATATGCTAAGTCTGAATGTACTAGTTCAAGCAATCCGGTCTTTCTACTAGTAACATATTTAAAAGGTTTCTTGGCATGCTTTGCTTCAACACATAGGACATTTACAAATATCATCATTATTTACTGCAGGAATTAATTCCATTTTTCTAAGTCTTTTAATAGAAGCAATATTAACATGACCTAGTCTACCATGCCATAAATTAATAGATTCAGCAATATAAGCAGAATTAGAAATATTTGCATTGACAATCTCTTGATCAATGTTCAGTACAAATAAGCCCCCATTAAGGTATCCCTTCCTGACAAAGTCTCCTCCATGAGAAATAATTATTTTATTAGCTTCAAAAACAAGTTTAAGGCCTACTTTGTTGAGAAGTGCTCCAGAAATTAAGTTTCTACGGAGCGAGGGAACATGCAGATCATTGTTCCAGGCTAAAGTGTTTCCAGAAGTTAATTTAAGTAAATTTTTTCCTTTACCCATAACTCCAGCAGTAGTGGAGTTACCCATGTAAACGCACTCGCCATTGTTAAGAGTTATCAGTAAGAGATTCATTAAAGAAAACATAATCAACTTCTAATTGTTCGAAGAAAATCAGAAGTTTTTGTGACCAACGTTTGAAATTATTTCCGTTCAATGGCTCAAGTTTTGACAACTCAGGAAAAGTTTTGTTCAAAGAAAGAGCCATTTATCAATATTGTATAACGAAATCGCTTTCAAATTATTGGAAAAAGTACTACAATATTGATATGGAACTAAAATTAATAATTATAATAAAATAGTCACAAATGCTGTGTCGTGGCAAGCCACTGCCTTGAAAGCGATTTCGGTTCGACTCCGGTGCAAATCCTTCTGGCCGGTCGCTCCCCAAGGTTCCACAGCTACTTCCAAACACGTGTACTCATGGCTGGAAGTTTGGAGGTTGCTCAAAACTATTGTCCAAAAGTCAAGAACTTAGGAGGAAGACATTTTTCTTTTACTTTGTTGGTGGTGTATCTTTTGTTCTCAAATAGAGTGGTTTATATAGGTGAAGAACAAATGTTGTTACAAGTGTGAGTTAATGGTGAATTGAATGAATGAACTCCTCACCAAATGAATTCATCTGTTCAAGGAATGAAATAACTTATCAAGAACTAACTCATCAAATGAATTCTTACGTTCAAGGAGAATTGAAAATACATAGTTACAAAAGAATTAATAAGTTACATTTTCTCACAATGTATCTTGTAAATGTATTTGGACTTCTCTTTTTGGATAAGCTTAAAGAAGCTTTAGATTTTGACTTTGCATTCTAACCATTTATTAAAATGCTTTCACCTTTAACATTCTTGTTGCTAATTGTTTGAAGAAAATCATTTGCTTATGAGCTAGTTAAGTTGATTTAAGACCAATATTCATGTTCTTTACATGATATCGGAGCCACACTAATCTCAATTCTTTGTTTATCCTATCTTGGGCCCTTGTTATTTTTTCTTTTTAAACTGGTAATTGTACCCTTGTTATGTTGTTCATGCTTTAGATATCTAGTTTTGAGTGTGTTGGAGTGTTAAGTATCACACATTGGTCGTGGAGTGAATTGTTGTGCCGTAATTATATGGTCTTCTGACAATCCTCACTTTATGAGCTAGCTTTTGAGATGGAATAGACAAATGTCCATTTTCTTGACACTGGAGAGAAATGGCTAGGTTTGTACCTTTTTTTGTCTTTTTGATAAGCGGATTAGTCTTGTATGTGTGCTATTATCCAAAACTAGAAGTAAGTTTGAGTTGAATATTCAAAGCTTATGTGTAAGTAAGATGGACGGATTTGAGTTGCATATGATTAGTTAAGGGTACTGAATCTCTTGATAGAAAAACCTGCTGCTGAAGTAGGCATCTACTAGTTGATCATCATGTTCCCCTTTTAACATCTTAACTAAGCATTGTTCATTGCTTCTTATTGGAGGTCAAACTGAATTGACTTTGAAATGAGTTTAGGCAGTTCCGCAGCTCATGACTACTTTAAAGTTTGTGGCTTTATTCTTGTTTCTTCCTTCACATAATCTAACTCAAGATCTTGCTGATTTGTATTTCGCTTCCGGAAATTCTGATTCTTGTTTTGTTAAATTCCTCGGGCAGGTTTATCTTTGGTACCCCCTCAATATCGTAACAGGTGGTACAACTGCAAAAATTATGGTTGCTGCAAAAGACAACTTTCTTGGGAAATATATATACAAAGATACTCTAGCTAGGAATCTTGCAGCAGTGATTTACAATGTAAGTGCCTCTGAAATAACCGATTAGACCTTAGTCCCTATCCATGTTTGAACAATTACTTGTCAGTCAAACACGTCTGTTCCTAATAGATGAGTATTCTGAAATTGTTCTAGGTAGTTGTAAATGAGTTGAGACCCATATGAAATTGATTACCAAAAGCCAACCTCATCGTCTAAGAGTTCAAAACAAGGCAAAACATTGATATTGACCCTACCTTGAAATCTAAGATGTACCAGAAAGATGAGTAAATGATCAAGACCTATACACCTGACATTATTCAATGTTTATTTACATTAATTTTGTGGTATTATGTTACTGAGATGCTTTAACTTTCTTTCTACTTGTAACAGGATGAAAAGGAAATACAGAAATTGGCAATGAAACAGCATCGTGTATTGAAGTCCGCGACAGAATTTAGATATGGATACAAACTTGTGGTAATATTCTCAGTCTCGGCACCATTTATTATTGACTCCTTTTTTTTTTTTAGCATTCTTGCTAATTCATTGTACACCTGTAAAAGAGTGTTAATTCCTTTTTAAATATATCTGATATGCAGGAGAATAATAATTTGAGAGCTGCCCTTTCTACCTCAGATGTGATTGAGGTATGAAACTGACACCTGTTCTAACGTTTTTGAATTCAGCAGCCATAGAAACAAAATCTCTATGGGATTCTTAACCGTGGGAAAGAAAAGAAGAAATATTGAGGCCAAGTTGTTGGCTATAGAAATCGCTGTTGCATTACAGGATTATGCTGCTTTTATCTATTAAGAAGAAAAAATCAACCTCTAATTACTACTACATATTCGTGGTATCCATTTAAAGAATTATGTCTGATAATCAGCATAATTTCCTTTCTGGAACTCTATATCATCTGTTTCTGACTTTCTCACCCGTGTACTCTAAAATTTTGTTCAATTTCTTTGGTTTATTAATTATTTCATTTGTTTTCCTCTGTATATGTCCATAGACTTCTACAGTGGCCTATGATGTTAAATTATTTCTTCTACACTCCAAATGAACCCTGCTTTCCCGAACAGCATGTTCTTGCATCTACTAACCAATCAAAATATGACCTGTCAAAATAATATGTACCATATGTAGTTTATAAACCTACAGTTTTCCTGAAGGCACTGCTTTGCAAAACAAATTTATCAGGAAAAGTTTGAGAAAAAAAGACTTGGTCCTTGTAGTTGTCAGTAATGATCTGTATATCCCTTGTTTACTATGCTTAGTTATATTCCTTGTTTACTATGCTTAGTGTTGTAGCACGTTATTATGCTTTTCGCTAGGTGGCATCTTTCTAACTCTTCATTTGGACCTCTCAGCTTCCCACCCCAGATAAGCTTAAAACGGTTGTTGATAAGGTGAAGGACTTTTTTGGAGATGCTAAGGAGTCATTTGGTAAGCTGACAGCCCTTCCAACGTCGGAGTCATCAGTGGAAGATTCACCAAAAGAAGGATCCAAAGATAAAGACCACGTAAGTCGGACAAAACTTAGATGTGACATGGATGTTTGTCATTACATTCTTTGACGTACTGTATTTAACATTCTTAACTTAGCAGGGCCAAGAACTGAAAATGACCTCCCATAGACGAGGAAACTGAGGAACTATACTTCAAAGAATACTTGCTAAACAAAAGGTTTTCACCCCTTGATTTTCCATGCTTTGGATTGATTGGACTGTAATGTACTCAGATAAACTGTACTCGAATTTTTTGTTAAATAACCTCAATTTGGTTAGATAAATGCATCAGTAAGTTTTTTGTTAATGTGAAATTTGTCTACTTCAGCCACTGCACACTTGTGTTCATCAAGGAATATCAGTGTTATAAAACTTGTATTTTTTTGGAACCTCAGTAAGGATTGGTTCATTGTGAAATTGAAATGGTAGCTATAATCTATGGATTTGTCCCCTTTATAATTTGTTGGTGAAGAGTGCTGCAAATAAAGTTCCACATTGGAAGCTGGCAAGAAAAAGAATGTAAGGTGTAGTGATCATATTTGGTGCTAGTTTAATCCATAAAAATGAAGAATATAACAGTGTTTACAGTATCTTGGTTGCTCCCATGTTATCTATAATGAAGAATATAACAGTGTTTATAGTATCTTGGTTGCTCCCATGCTAACTATTTACCATTATTGTCGACTAGTGAATCTTTGTAAAATTATATTTATTTGAACATTTGTAATAACAATTTTTTGTTTAGAAAAGAAACATGAAGATATGTGATTTATCAATACGGTATTTTTGGATATTCTAATATCTTGTTTATGAAAAGATTTGCTCAATTAGTAAGATTGTATAAGGATTAGGGAAATTTTGATATTTTCACGACTTGTCAGATTTTCATGTTTATGAGAGAAAATACAACTTAAAATTCTAATTTCATGTCCAATAAAACATCAACTTCAAATCAATGTAATTTCAAATAAATATTGGGGAAGTTTTGATATTTTTCCTACTTGTGAGATTTTCATGTTTCAGAGAAAAAAATATAATTTAAAAACTCAAATTTCATGTCCAAGTAAAACGTCAATTTTAAATTGATCTAATTTGAAATAATGAGCATGTCCAAACAAGCCCTAAAACTGTCTATTTTTCAGCAGACGACGTGAAAGCATTAAAAATAAGTCTACTTCGATGCTGGAGTACCAACTTTAATATGGCGTTTGCTTTTCCAGAATGTCTTGACAAGACTATGCTAGACAAAATAACTGGATTTAGCATAGTATTTAACTGTCAACCAAAATCTAGTTACGCCAGATTAGATTGTTAATACTTTGCAGACGGGATGATGTCAAGATTTTATATAGCATAATTATTAGAGCATGCACAGCAGAAGCATCAATTCTGCTGGATTAATATAACTTACATATAATCTAGATAACATAATCAAAACGAAAATTAGAAAACTCACCTCTTGAATTTTCACACAGTTCGCTCAACATCTTGTTTGTCAGGTCTGCTGCCTTCTACTACTTACTGATTAACTCTTTTAATCAACACTAGTGTGGGCAAGTGACTTTTGGATTGGAGAAGGATAATCAAATTCTCTACAATCAGCCTCTACTTATTCCCACTTTCAACTGAATGAAGAAGAGAAAGAGACAAATGTTTTGGCCCTTTATTGTAACCTTAAAGCCAAAAAACGTTTTTAGCCTTAATAGCCCTTAATGCCAAAACATTTTTTTCAGCTTTAAATTTGTCATAATGCCAAAATTGATTCTTAATTCTTTTATTCCTTATTTATAGAAGATCGGTAAATATTGCCTCTTATATTACTCCTTTTCTTTTCCAAATTTGATTAGTTAATCAAGCATAGTAGGGACCGCAGATTTATTAACTAGGGCTTTCAATTATGATATTAATTCGGTAATGAATAAATTATCATATCATATTAAATTACAAATTATTCCACTAAAAATATGTAATTGCACTCCTCGATTTGATTTCGAAATCTATCATTACATCTTATTTAACTCCCCATGTTAGAATTACCGACACCAATCAATTGAATTAAATTCTCTGAAAAATTTAACTCATTGATTAATTTAATTCTTTATTTATAATGCTTAACTTATTTCACATGACAGCCATATGCAGGGTTTTCACGTGAAAACTTATAAGCAACCATAAAGGGGTGTCTTCTATCTCAAGTCCGAGACATAGTTCTATCAACTAACTAATATTTCACTAAGTGATTTGTCATCATCCAACCCATTAGGAATGTATTGACTTACAAAAGAGTCTCACCTTTTAATAAATTAAAACAATAAACAAACCACATAGATTATAATAATTATATCAAGATTAAGAGTATAAGTACATGTAATGGACTAGAGAAGTAGTTTATAAATATTCATAACATAAACGAATACCTCTAATTGGTCCCTTCAATACATACGAAATGTACTCGCACAATAAGTTGAAATATTACCATTTCCATAACTAAGATCAAATTATATTTAATCTTGTTCTACAATAAACAAGATATTTGTCCTACCTCATCTTCGATTGTGAACATTAATTTATAACTTATAAGAACCAACAATTTTAATCTTCCGTGCATGAGTTAAAATACTCCATCTACAAAATTGTCTACTACATAAGTAAAGGACACACATGTTAATACAATGATCTATTGAAATAAAGATTTTATTAATATAATAAATTGTCTTTACATGGGATGAAAATATAATACTATGACTCAAACTACATGGTTACTAGTATATTTTAACAATCTCCCACTTAGACTCATAACCATGAATGCACAATTTTAACACCCATTTCTTCCACATGCTGATCAAAAACCGTCTGGGTTAATCCTTTTGTGAATGGGTCCGTCAAATTGTTCTTCGACTCAATCTTCAAAACTCTCACATCACCCCTTTGAGTTATATCCCGAATCAAATGATATTTTCTCTTGCTTACTTCTTTTATGGCTTCGTGGTTCTTTCGAGTTTGCAACTGCACCACTATTATCACAATAAAGTGGTAGTTGTGTTTGAATCGAAGAAACAACTCCAAGTTCTTTCAGAAAGTTACCGAGCCAAACAACCTCTTTAGTCGCCTCATAGGTAGCTACATATTCAACTTCCATGGTGGAATCAGCAACACATAATTGCTTGATACTCCTCCAAACAATAGCTCCACCTCCTAAAATAAACACATATCCTGAGGTAGATTTTCTAGAATCTTTATCCGACTGGAAATCTGAATCAGTATACCCAACAGATACAAGATTCCCAGAGTGAAAAACAAGCATGTAATCCTTAGTCCTTTTAAGGTACTTGATTATATGCTTAACCGTAGTCTAATTTTCTTGCCCAGGATTAAACTGAAATCTGCTAACCATGCCAATTGCAAAGCAGATATCTGATCTAGTGCACAACATAACATACATGAGGCTCCCTATAGCAAAAGCATAAGGGACCGCCTTCATTCTCTCTATCTCATCGGTCTTTTTGGGCGACTGATCTTTTGACAAAGTAATTCCATGCCTAAAAGAAAGGAATCCTTTTTTTTTTTTTTAAATTTTGTACGCTAAATCTTGCAAGAATAGTATCAATATAAAGTGCTTGAGATAAGCCTAATATCTTTTGCTTGCGATCTCGCATAAGCTTGATCCCAAGGATATAGACCGCTTCTCCTAAGTCTTTCATAGCAAAACATGAGGACAACCACTCTTTAATAGAATTCAACATGCTCACATTATTTCCTATGAGCAAAATATCATCTATGTACATAATCAAAAGTGCGACTTTATCTCCATCCCATTTTTTATAAATGCATGACTTATTTTCACATTGATCAAAACCAAAAGTCTTAATCGAATTGTCAAAACAAGTATTCCATGCCCTAGATGCTTGTTTCAACCCATAAATGGATTTCTTAAGTTGACAAAACTTTTGTTCATTACCTCTTTCCATGAAACCTTCTGGTTGTGCCATATAAATACACTCATCAAGACTTCTACTTAGGAAAGTCTTCTTGACATCCATTTGCCAAATCTCATAGTCATAATGAGATGCAATGGATAAGAGAATCCTAATGGATTTAAGCATAACTACCAGTGAAGAGGTTTCCTCATAGTCAATTCCTTCTTTTTGAGTAAACCTTTTCGCAGAAAGCCTAGCCTTAAAAGTTTGCACTTTTCCATCCACACCTCTCTTTTTCTTATAGATCCATCTACAGCCTATGGGTTTGACTCCCGCAGGTAGTTCTACAAGTTCTCAGACTTGATTGGAATACATAGACTCCATTTCAAATTTCATAGCAGCAAATCATATTTTAGCATCTTTGTCATGTAGTGCTTCGGCATAATTAAGAGGTTCTGCATTAGGCTCCTCAGGGATTCTATCGTACGATTATCCCAAGAGCACAAATCATAAAGGTTTTATAATAATTCTCCCATTACGACAACTAGTCACTACAAGATCTGCTACATTTGGAATTAAATTTTGAATACCTTGTATGTATTCCTGCACTATGACAGGTTCCTCGACATTACCCTGAATGTTTTGCTCCACAATTGCAGGTTCTCGACATTACTCCCACTACTTTGAGGTAGTGTAATGTCAAGTGTTTGCTCTTGTGCAACCTCTTTCCTATTGATATTTCTCGCACTACGTGGATGCAATGGTATGTCAATAATAGTTTTTGGAATTTGTTCTTGTGTTTTATTATTCGTTATTCTATTATTTAATTCCTATAAAACAATAACTTCTAGGAACGTAGTTCATTAAATAATCCTCTTCAAGAAATTTGGCATTTTCCAAAATAATTATCTTCTGTTCCTTAGGACAATAAAATAACCTTTTGTTCCTTTTGGATATCCAATAAAAACGTACACTTCTATCCTAGATTCCAACTTATCAATTTTTCCTTTTAACACATGTGCTGGATAATCCCAAACCCAATATGTCATAGACTAGGTTTGCGCCCACTCCACAATTCAGATGGGGTTAAAGGTACTGAATTTGAAGGAACCAAGTTCAGAATATAATTTGTTGTTTCTAATGCATAACCCCAAAAAGAAAAAAGCAAATCTGAATAACTTAACATTGATCTAACCATTTCCATAAGAATTCTATTTCGTCGTTCTGCCATACCATTTTGTTGTGGTGTTCCTAGAGCAAAATATTGAGATGTAATTCCTAAATCTGATAAGTATTTAATGAATTCCGCAGAAAGGTATTCACTACCACAATCATATTGTAATGTATGGATATGTTTGTTATGTCGCTTTTCCGTTTCCATCTTAAATTCTTTGACTTTTTCAAAGCATTCAGATTTACGGCGCAATAAATAAATGTATCCATATTTTGAGTAATCATCTGTGAAAGTCATAAAATACTCAAAACCACCTCTTGCTTGTATATTCATAGGATCACACAAATCAGTATGAATTAATTCTAACTTATTTTCGGCTCTATTTTCTTTGTAAGGAAAAAGTCTCTTGGTCATTTTACCTTCTAAATAGGACTCACAAGTTGGAAGTGCCTCCACTTTCAATGAACTCAAGGGTCCATCAGAAACCAACCATGAAATCCTATTTGTGTTAATATGACCTAGATGTAAGTGCCATAAGTATGTTTCACTCAATTTCGAAATACATTTTCTTTTATGTGATTGATCAATATTATTAAGTTCCATTATTTAATAATTATGATGGGAAACCTCAAATACAAACAAATCATGTATTCTAGGAGCAAAAATAATAAAATGCTTATTAAACTTAATAATTGCACAATCATTAACAAAATACACATTATAACCAACATCTATTATTCTTGAAACTGAAAGTAAATTCCTTCTTATAGAAGGTACGTAAAGAACATTATTCAGTCTTTAAACTCTAGAACTACTAAACGAAATAGAAATATTTCCTATAGCTAAGGTTGGTGCTGGTTTCTCATTTTCCTGAAACACATTTAGTTCATTTTCACTTAGGCGTCGTGTTTCCTAAAACCCCTGCAATGAAGTGCAGATATGATTAGTGGCTCCCGAATCTATCGCCCAAAATTGGGTAGAAACAGCGGCTAAAAATATTTCAACGATATGTGAAAAGGATGTCCCTTGTTTTTGCATCTTTGCTATGTAGCCGTGACACTGTTTCTTATAATGACCAAGTTGCTTGCAATGATAACATTTTTCCTTAGGCTTAGCCACACCACCATTAGCACCTAAAACTATACGAGGCTTCTTTTTCTCTTTCTTTTCGCCTTTTGACTTAGAAGTCGAAGCTGAAGATTTGTCAACCATCAACGTCGCATGAGGAGCTTGTTGCTTAATGATAGATTCTGCCGCTTGCAGTTCATTCACTAGTTTCGCAAGAGATAAGTCCACCTTATTCATGTTATAATTCAAGTGAAACTATTGAAAACTATCCGGCAGAGTCTGCAGGACCATCTTAACCTGAGATTCCTTATCAATAACCGCACCAAGAATTAAAAGCTCGTTCAACAAACTCATCATTTTAAAAACATGTTCCCTTACCAAATTTCTTTAACCATTTTTTTGGTCAAAAGAGCTTTCATGGCCGTCTGCTTTGCAACACGATTTTACTCACCAAACATCTCTTTAAGAGATTCAAGCATATCATAAGCAGTAGTCATAGACTGATGTTGATGCTACAACACATTTGCCATAGAGGCAAGAATATAGCATCTTGCTATCTCGTCAGCTTTGATCTACTTATCGTAGGCTTTAATGTCATCATCAGTAGGTTCATCCGACTTAACAGGACATTCCTCAACCAGTCCAAATTTAAAGCCCTCAGCAGTAAGAACAATATCCAAAACTAAAAAACTCCCAAACCGACCAAAACACAATTATTGTCCGAGCTGTTACGAGGGTCAACAGGGCTTCCTGTACCGCTTGGCCTTACTACTAATGTTCATATAGTGAGTAATTACTATGGTTGGTTTTAGTCGAAACTTATCATAATTTTTTCCTTAATCCACAAAACTAATTTTCACAAAATATGCAAAATTCGTTTTATGCTTTCTTGATGATAAACTGAGATTCTCTTGAAATCAATAACATCATCAAAAATATAAAAAATAGTCAGCAACAACATGATATCAAAAACATGAAAAAACAACCAACAACAACATGATTTATACAATTATTATTCAAAATATGTACAACAAATCTTGTAATTTCTTTTATATTATCTAGCATATGTAAGAAAACTACTGATACCAATTGTTAGAGCATGCACAACAAAAGCAATAATTCTACAGGATCAATAGAACTTACATATAATCTAGATAACATAACCAAAACGAAAATCAGAAAACTTACCTCTTGAAGCTTTCACACAGTTTGTTCAACACCTTGTTTGATGGGTCTGCTACCTTCTACTACTTCCTGATTAACTCTTTTAATCAACACTAGAGTGGGCAAGTGACTTTTAGATTGGAGAAGGATAATCGAATTCTCTAAAATCAGCCTCTACTGACCCACTTTCAACTGAATGAAGAAGAAAAAGAGGCAAGCATTTTGGACCTTTATTGTAATGTTAAAGCCAAAAAATGTTTTTAGCCTTAATATCTCTTAATTCCAAAACATTTTTTTTCAGCTTTAAATTTGTCATAATGCCAAAATTGATTAATAATTCTTTTATTCCTTATTTATAGAAGATCGGTAAATATTACCTCTACTATTATTCTTTTTCTTTTCCAAATTTGATTAGTTAATCAGGCATAGTAGGGACCGCAGATTTATTAACTGAGGCTTTCAATTATGATATTATTTTGGTAATGAATGAATTATCATATCATAATAAATTACAAATTATTCCACAAAAATATGTAATTGCACTCCTCAATTTTATTTTAAAATCTATCATTACATCTTATTTAACTCCCCATATTAGAATTACCGACACCAATCAATTAAATTAAATTCTCCAAAAAATTAAACTCATTGATTAATTAATTCTTTATTTATAATGCTTAACTTATTTCACATGACGAATATAAAACCACATGCAGGATTTTCATGTGAAAACTTATAAGCAACCATAAAGGGGTGTCTTCTATCTCAAGTTCGAGGCATGGTTCTATCAACTAATTAATATTTCACTAAGTGATTTGTCATCATCCAACCTATTAGGAATGTATTGACTCATAAAAGAGTCTCACCTTTTAATATAGATTAAAACAATAACCAAACCACATAGATCATAATAATTATATCAAGATTAAGAGTATAAGTACATGTAATGGACTAGAGAAGTTGTTTATAAATATTAAGAACATAAAGAAATATCTCTAATTGGTCCCTTCAATACATACGAAATGTACTCGCACAATAAGTTGAACTATTACCATTCCCATAACTAAGATCAAATTATATTTAATCTTGTTCTACAATAAACAAGATATTTGTCCTACCCCATCTTCGATTGTGAACATTAATTTATAACTTATAAGAACCAACAATTTTAATCTTCCATTCATGAGTTAAAATACTCCAAATACAAAATTGTCTACTACATAAGTAAAGGACACATATGTTAATACAATGATCTATTGAAATAAAGATTTTATTAATATGATAAATTGTCTTTACATGGGATGAAAATATAATACTATAACTCAAACTACATGGTTAATAGTATATTCTAACAATAATAACGCCAAATATAGAATAAAAAGAGTGTACCAATGAATACGTTCATATGCTGGCTTTTTATGCATAAACAATTGCTGACTATGGCAAGACTTAAGCATCTGGGAACAAGTACTAAGGATACGTCTATTGTGTGGAAGTCAAATTGAAACAATAGATTATCTATTTTTCCGATGTGCCTTCTCACATGAATATGATATTGAATTGGCGACAGATTAGCACGGTGAGTCAGGGACTTCAAGGATGGTGGTCAAGGATAGCCCAAAAGGCACAAGGCAAACTGAGTAGAGCTTTCTTGTGGATTGCTACTGCTACAACTATATATCATGTTCTGGGGGTTAGAAATGAAGCATTATGGAGTCTAAGAGTGCCATGGCCACAAAGAGTATGCAGGTAGATTTAGCTAGAATAGAAATACATAGATTAGAAGCGAAGATCGCAGAGTAGACAAAAGTAGAAATGATCTTTTATGCTCAGGTTTTGGTTTATGTTTTTGCTTTGTTTTAACATTGATGTACTACTGATTAGGAGGTATGAATAAAGAAACTGATGGTTTGATTGAAAAAAAAGAAAAATTATAAGAAGTGAGAAACTTAAGATTATAATTATGATAAATAACACCAATTTAATAAAATTATATTTTATGGAAAAAATAATATTTTTTTGAGTGATAGTTACCAAGGGATAACATCTGTTATTTTCACTCCAACACTTTACCTCTTTCCTTTCTTACTTTACCTTTTATTTTTTTCTCAAATAGCTTCTATTCTTAAGATTTTCACTCCATTTTCTAACATTTTTCTCACGTTGTAGATAAAGATTATGCTTCACTAATTAAGGTAACTATTAATTTGCGCATGTTATCTCTTCCATAAATTCTATATATTTTGTATTTTTATATTTTTTTTGTTCATCATTGTTAGTGCAATTTTTTTTTCTTATTATTTTTGAGATTTTTTTCGTTGTATAATTGTGGAGTACTACTCTAATGACAGAACACACATCATATAGAAGATTAAATAGAGGTATACCACCCATCAATTTAGTTTTTGATAATTCACCATCATTTAGTGTTGGATTAACTCAAGATAAAGTTGGTAAAGTGATTCTACTCCTATATAGTTGAAGAAATCAGTGTGCATCGAAGAGGTGAATCAAAGCATTATAATGATTCAGATAAGATGATCGAAATTATGAAACAATTAGGATTGAAAAAACATTAATCTCCAAAATTCACCAAATTACAAAATCTAAGATAAAATGAAAATCAAAAGAAATCGAAGAATCAAGCAAAATTTGAAGTCTTGATGTTGAAAACTCCTCTGAATATGATTCCGAAGAAGATAAAGACGAAGAGTTATCTGCATATGTATTTATTAGATAATGGGTACTAATTTGTATAATGTGTGTGTGTGTATATATATACGAATCTTGTTTTATATATATACATTTGGGACATGTGAATGTATTTGTATTTTTTTGACACACGTATGAAGTTTACATATATATTTTTGGACAGTATTGGGTTTATATTTGGATTGTCCTATGTCCTTTTAGAGGGTAACATATGTGTCTATTTGTATGTATTTATTTTGTATATACATTTATTATCTAATGGGTACTCATTTATATATATATAAATCTTCTTCTATATTTATACAATTTTGGGGATATGCATGTATTATGTATTTTTGATTACCTACATGTATATGTATATAGTTGTCCTTTCCGTAAAGAGATTTATGGTATATATGCATATATATATATATATATATATATATATATGCATAATGGCCATATATGTATTCTGTAAATACATATGTAGATATATATGTATTTTTGTATTATAAATACATATGCAGATCTTTGTGTCTATGTATTTGGTATATTTTTTAGATATGTATATGTAATGTAGATATATGTATGAAAAAGCAAAAATCTTAATAATTAAAGGAATAATCAATTATGTAATTTCTGTAAAAATCTTAACTAATACATATTTATTAGTAATGTAATTTAAGCAAAAATTCTTTAATAAGAGTCATTTAATGAAAAGGAATCCTTAAATTTAAATGAATGGAGTTATTTAAGCATTATTCCTTATTTAATTCAACTGATTTGAGAAAAAAGAGGATAGTAAATTTTGTTTGTATATGTATTTCGGCAGTAAACTTTGCCTAAAATATAAAATACAACTTGCTATTTTATTTAATTACAAAATAGTTTCTATGAAACTCCTAATTATGGGCTTAAGTTTGCCACTTATGAAATTTTTCCTTAGTTAAATGGTTGGAATGGGGGACAGGAGTTTTCCTAAATTAATGAAATATTGAGCTTGATAATGGCATTAACTTCAACCCACTTTGTAAACCTGGTTTTGAACATGGATAATTGTATGATTTAATTTATCTTTTGAACAATTTCATTTCATTAAAGGATAAATGAACAAATATGGTTTTTGGATGACATTGGTGGCCATGGCTTGGATTTTTAATAAAACTTGGGAGTTAGTTTGGTTATATGGACTGGTTTGACATAACTGAATTAGCTTACAAACATTATTAGTATGACAATACCAAATTGGTAAATGCCTTAATAAATTACTCCTAGATAAATGGTTGGTTTATGTGCAAAGTATTTTAATTTTGGCTTAAAGGAAATTGTATAGCTCACTGTGAAGGTGTAGGTCCCAGAGGTATCAACACTGAAAATCACATTTTCTGACGTTGGGGTCCACGTGATCATGTTCTTGGTGTACACATTATATTTATATTTTGGGAGGCTATGTCTTTAGTAGCTTTAGCCTTTCCTTTGATTTTTTCTTGGTTCGTGCAGCTAACACGCATTGGGCCCTTTCAGTAGGGGAGCCTGAACCTATATAGCCTGTGGGTGCCTTTAGGATGGAGCGAGCTACATAGTTCAGGATAATAGTTTAAACTCTCATGTTCATAATCCTTATCCATATCCTGCATCCTATATATGTATATATAAATGTTGTGCATATGGTTTTTGACTAATTTTTTATAATGACATTATTTTATCACTTTTTCTGAGTTACATTCTAGTGCTTTCCCCATTGACTGTCCCTGGACGCTACATTATTTCATGATGTAGGGTTCAAAGGTTTTCTTATTGTTCCTGTGCAGCGTTAGGTGATTCAGTATTCCTATGGATCTATTGTGAAGTGGTAAGCCTCCATATTTTGGAAAGCTTGGTGATTTCACTTGTTTCTTTTATGACTTAGTATTTCTTTTTAGATTCTTTTGTCATGGTCGGGGCCATTATCCCAACTTAGTTTCGTAATATGGTTTTAGAGGCTTTTGTGGACAAGTGGGAGATGGCTGTTTGTTTTGATTCTTAAACTTTCATTTGGTTTATCTGTACTTCTTCTTATTATATTTGGTTGGATTTTGCTAATTATATTTATGTTCTCTTGAGGTAAGGCTAAGGGGGTGGTCTCTGACCTATGATGGTCTTGAGATACCCGTCACGGCTAGGCCTGGGGTCAGGTTATGATAGTCGAGAGGTTAGCTCACGTCTATTCAAGAGGTGGTTCATCTTCATAGGGTACTTGTGTCTGTCATTTTAGATCGAGGATCTTAGTTTGCTTCTAGCTTCAAGAGGACATTTCAGGAGGAGTTGGGTACCAAGGTTGACCTTAGCACCATATTTCACCCCTAGACTAATGTGCAGTTAGAATGAACTATCCAGGTCTTGCAAGATATGCTTTATGGTTATGTGTTTGGCGGTTAGTGGGACTAATTTATACCTTTGAAAGAGTTTGTACATAATAATAGCTTCCATTCATATATTCAGATGGCCCCATTTAAGGCATTGTATGGTAGGCTATGTCGATCTCCAATTGGTTAGTTTGAGACTTATAAGACTATGACTTGTAGGACAGATTTGCTCATGAGTCATTGAACTAAGTTTAGGTGATTCAGGTCAAGCTATGGCAAGTTCAGAGTAGGCAGAAGAGTTATACTGAACACAGGCATTATTCATTGAGGTTCAGAGTTGGTGTCACAATTTTTCTACGAGTATCTCCTATGAAGGGCGTGATGAGGTTCAGGAGGAGGGGCAAGCTTGACCCTAGATATATTGGACCTTTTGAGATTCTGTAGATAGTTGGGGAGGTAAATTGTGTATTGTTATTGCCTCCTACCTTTTCAATCATTCACCCAGTGTCAATGTATCTATGCTACTGTAGTACATTGCAGATGAGTTGCACGTGCTTCGGTGATACTCTGTTCAGTTGGATAAGAGGTTAGAATTTGTAGAGGAGCCAGTGTCTATTTTGGTCAAAGATGTCAGATAGTTATGCTCCAGGGACATTCTAGTAGTTAAGGTTCAGTGGCATTATCGTCTAATTGAGGAGGATACCTGGGAGACCGAGCATGAAATGTGGATTCAGTATCCCTATCTATTTAAGCCCTCTGGTATTTCCCCATCCTTTAATTTTAAGGATGAAAGTACTTTTAGTGGTGGCTGTTGTAATGACCCCATCATCATTTTCCTCCTTTTTCATTCATTCACGGTGTTTAGATCTTTCTTACAACTGCCCCAAGTTATTATGACTTTCCTAGACTGACGGTTTAGTTTTCGAGCAGTTCATTTGAGGATTTTATTAATAATGAGCATATTGTGGATTATTTAAATTAATTTATAATTTTCTAAGATGATATAGTTAATTACCTTTCTAAAGTATTTTAAATATTTATAAAATTCTTTTGTTATGATATATTTATATTACTTTATAATAGCTTTCATAATCTATAATTATTTTAAGCAAAAAATGTAAATCTACTTGTGTTAAAATATTATTATTATTATTATTATTATTATTATTACATATATAGGTTTTATTGAAAATAATTTTCTATTAATTATGGTATATTCAAAATATGATAAATGTTTTACCACGAATCTATGCAATACCCGAATAACAAAAAAAAGAGATAGTGGGAAGGGAAACTTTCTCTCCCACGTGGAATTAGAGGGAAAGCTAGTTACCAACAAAAGTTAGGTGGCAGCCTAGTATGAAGAGGAGGATACCATTATCCACACTAGTTACCAACCAAAGTTAGGTGGAAACCTATTATGAAGAAGTGGATATCATTAATCCACAGTAACAATGGAAATCATTATGTCAATTATATTTTCCGTTTGGTGTCATTCATTATATATAGTATATGTACACTCTTTAGCAAAGAGTACAATTCAATTATATCTCCTTAACAAAAGGCAAACTTCTAAGTTTTTCAACATATACAAATATACTTTTATATGCATGTTAGTTAGAATTAGGACGTGAAAAATATTATTTTGACATGATATTTGATCCAAAAAATAAAATTAATTATCTACATCAAGTTATTCAAGCTCAGGTTCTAGTGGGGCACTATTCAAAGGCTTCTTGGAGAAACATTTAGCTTTAGTATCTAGGTAGTCTAGGCTTACCCTATGTTTAGATTGAGTTTATTTACTATAATTGTGTGCTATTATACTAGTTTTGGATAGTTGTCGTTTGGGTATCGTATAAAATATCTCATTGATTATTTATTCAATTAGGACCCCATTTTATCAAACTTTGGTCTCGTTATCTTTTAGTATTATTTAGTGTCACGATCTGAGATTACCCCCTAATTGTAATACGGTGCGTAGCATCACAAGTGACTCCAAGATAACCTATGGCTTGGCATAACACGAAGAATACCGAATAAGTAGCAAAATACTAGGTGGAAGCTATATTGAAATAAAATGATAATAAATGATAATGAAATCAATACTATCACTGTCTGAAATACTCAACAAGATAAAATCATGACTATCTGTGTAAAAGCCATCTAATCATAATGAGTTGTTTGGACAGGTCCCTAGTTTCCAACTGATCGAAACTAAAAAAAAGAGAAAAATAAATACTGATAACTAGTCCTCGAATGATAAGGACTCACCAAAAAATGCTGTTGAATGTGCTACCAAATCGTACCAAGCGTGATCTGTTAAGCATCAAAACCTATATTATAAGATAATATAACATCAAAAAGTATGCTATCAGTTCCTTGAATAAACTGAGTATGTGAGATAGGAAAACTAACTAGTATAAGCTTAACATGAATGTATGAAACATGGTAAACTAAATGCTGAACAATATAAATATGTACTGAATGGAGACTGAACAACTGAATACAAGGTCATGCAAAATCTAAAAGTTGAATATAATTGAGGACTGTGGGAGCTAACAATAACCAACATACCCAATATGAGCAAATTGTTGTCCAACCTGTAACCCCAGTTGGTTGGGTATTTAGTACCTTGTAAAAGGTACGAACACTGGCTAGCGTGGATCCACCAAGCTGATGTCCTAAAGGATTAGGTGTCAGTCCTCACTTGGCGGGTGACCCCTTATAACCTATGGTGGAACTATAGTTGTGGAGCTTACAAACTTTTACTAAAGATCTCATATCATCCCTGTGTTCACTCAGTACAAAGTACTACTCCTAACTAAACGACACTTAAAACTGAACTGCTCATTATAATTACTATATGAAAATATCAATATTAGATAATCTGAAGCGCTCAAAGACATATAAACTAATATATGAATGAATCCCTAGGTATCAGGTATTCATAACCCACCAACTCTGACTAATGTAACTAAACATGATAATATTAAAATTTAATCAAGAGGAATTTCATAATTCAAGACAAAACTCAAGGATTTATCAATATAAAGGGAAATTCATGATTCTAAGTATGGGAAGATGCTAAACTTATTGGAAAACATGTACTCATAGTCTAATTACAAGAATAGACTAATATTTCAAGAAACCTCATACTTGCCATGGAACCCTAAACTTAAAGGATGAATTAAACTCAAGAGTTGAGGAAATCTTTGGGATTCAATGGGTGAAAGAAACCTATTTACAAAATCCCACTTACCTAGAGATGTATTTCTTGATCTGCAAAATTTGGGCTCAAAGTTGAGGAACCCTAAGTTGGCTTTTAGAGAAGAATAATCACCTCTTTTCTTGGAGCTAATTGAATTTATGACTTAATGAATAATTTGGGGCATATTTCCCTTATATTCCAGCCTTAGGAAAGCCTAAATTACGTAGCTTTGGGGGTTTAAATAATGGGAAAAGAATAAGAAACTCATTTTTAAATCATTCAGTAATTTCTAGGAAACAATCATGATGACTCAGGCTATGACTCATAGGGTTTGGTCATGAGTCAAGGCCTATAGTTGTGACTTGAGGACCTAAGCCTTGGGTTCTTACTATTATGACAACAACTCCTCTCCAGGTGACTCATTTAGTCTGACCTTGAGTCGTCATGAAGGGTCATTGTCAAGGGGATAATTTTTTTCCCTCACTGACATGACAATGAGTCTTACCCATGACTTATTGCATCCTGAAAATATGTCATTACCAGAGTCATTGTCACTGATAGTTTGATACACAGAGCTTTAAAAATTTTTCCATAACTTTTTACTACTATCTCGGATTATAGAGAGTCTAGTGGCATTGAAAAGCTTATAAATGGTCTCATACTTGTTACTTTAGAGCTTAAAACTTGGGGTATTACATTATCTCCTCTTAGGATCATTCATCACTGAATGAAACTGACTAAGCTGAAGTACTAGGAGAAAAGCTAAAATTTTGCATTGAGCACTTATGAGATGAACCATGAACTGATACAATCTATAACTGATAATGGACTGAATCAAACTCACGAATACATGCTATGACATAAAAATAGTGGGATATCTTGATATGGAAAGAATTAATTAATTAAGAAAACTATTACCTCAAGGTGGTACTGAGTTTGAAGAGAAAATATGGGGGGTACTTGGTTATCATATCTGCATCTATTCACCAAGTAGCTCCCTCAACTGACTGATTTATCCATAAGACCTTTATTATGACAACCTCTTTATTCCTCAGCCTACGAATCTGATGATCAAGGATCTCAATTAGGATCTCTTTATAAAAGAGATATCTTTCACGCACGCCCTCTCTAAAGGAATGAAAATACTGGGAGTAATACCCCATGTTTTGACATTACTGTACAACTTACGACTCATCTTCTTAGGTCATATAGAAATCATACAAGTCTTAAGATCTAAGTTGTACCCATGGTAGTGTGGAGTAATAGAGGTTTTGTTCAGGATACAACTGGACTATAGGAATTGTCACTTGATATTACGAATTATAAAAAGATAGGTAATAAGGTCAACAGTATAGGTTCCCTAAGTTTTTGTCCAAGTTACAAGTGGATATTTTTAATTGCATGGACATATGACGAGCCGTAAGATGACTTTGTATATTGACCATTGTGTGTCACTTTTGCCACTACCAAGCTTATGAGTTACTATTCTAACTCGTACCCTTATCTTACGAGTTGTAAGATTGACTCGTAATGACTGGGAATGTATTTTCCTGCACATTTTTCCAAGGGCCTTTATGTCTTTTCCAACTTACTCAAAATCTAAACCAATGTCATTTTGGCTTCACAAGGGGTGGTATTAAAGACTCCGAAGCCCCAAATCATAACACAATCTTCAATTCCACCAAAGAGAATCAAAAGGGGCAATTTTCTCTCTTCCTCAAGTAATTAGGGTTTCTAAAGAACAAGATCAATTTTAAGGATTTTTCTCAAAGTTTCTACTCCAAGTATGTGGGGTATTCATCAATGGGTTCCTTTCACCTATTGAGTCCCAAAAAACCTCTTTTTGGTTTGAGTATGAATTTTACACTTTACTATGATGTAATTCAGTGACAATTATTATATTTCCCATGTTTCCTTGTGGAGTTTACATTCAATCCATGATATTAGCTTTTCCATGTGAATTATAATTTTAAATAATTTAAATTCCATGCTCCCATGTCATGTTTGGTCAATACTATGTTAAGTTGTCAAATTCACGTATTAAATCCTTTAAACATGATGTTCTCTTAAGTTTAACTTATACTTATGTTAGAATTAATGAGATTATCAGTCATTTAAATATATTATGTTCTGAGTTACCCAAATTATAACTTCTTATTAGTGTATTAGATGTTGTTATTGTATTTAAAGTATCATTGAGTGCTGGCGGGTTATGAACACCTGATACCCTTGTGTTTACTCATGTTTCAGACTTTTTAAGTAATGATTCAATTTATTCATAATTTTATTATCATACTCAATTTGTTATGATCATGTTGAGCACTATCAGTTGAGATGTTCAGTTGACCTTAGTTAGAAATAGTGTTAGTTCAGTTAGGAGTAGGATTTAGCACCGAGTGAACCCAGGGATGAAGGCTCACCTACCCGTAGAGGTTATGACTTTAGTAGCAGTCCCTGAGTTCTAGAACTATGTAGCAAGCTGAAATACCCTACACCTTGACCTTTGCAAAAATTCTTGGGTTTTGGATATTCTATCCATGGTATGACTCAAGGGAACTAGTCATACCCTAGGATACAACTTTGTCCCTTTCTTTCGTGTGTTATCCTGTGTAGAGTGAGTTATATACTGTCCAAAACGTGGTTTAGCCTATCCCAAGTCGTATGATAGGGTAGGGTCGTATGTTGCCATATACTTAGCTTAGTATAAACTGTCCAAGATATGATTCAGGGTATGGTTTAGGGTACCATTCGTACCCTAATCTATGAGTTATGCATGTGTAATCGTATCCTAGATAGTTTAGGGGTCCATGGTGAGGCCTAGGGTATGAGTTAGGGTACTACTCATACCCTAGGGTACGATTTGGTATTGGAGTTGTATGAACCTACAGGTTAGTTTCCAGCTTTTAAACTGAGGGATGCATGGACATTTACCACCCCAAAGCCCTCAAGTACCCTCACTATATAACATTTTTAGGCCCCTCATAACACATTTTGGAAGATCAAGACTCACCAAAAACATTCTCTAACACACTCTTGAAGATTGGAGGCTAGGGTTTCTCAAGTGTTCATCTAGGAGCTAAGAGGGGACAAGTTCCTTACGTGAATATACTTGTATAAGGCATATATCTCTTCCCTCATGGTTGTCTCAAAATATTATGTGTTTTAAACATTTATTTTAACTTATAAATAGTGGTTTAGAAATCAAATGTTGAGGGTTTTAATGCATAGTGATGGGCATTGTTTACTCTTGCTTAAACTTGAGTTTGTACATATTTTTTGTGATGGTTTTTACATGTGGGTTCTTGTTGAATGTGGTTTAATAAATGGGTCATGAGTAACCCTAGATTTGATAGTTCTTTCTTTGGTTTTGGTCTTGACAAAAGCATGCCCTTGAGGTGTTTGTGAAAATGTCTAAGAGAAATAACTAGTCACTTGTTAACGGTGTATTGAACTATGATATTAGTCTAATGAATATGCATGGAATATGACATGGATTTAATGAGTACTAATGCTTGGTAAATGGCTATGTAAAGGCCTTGATGGCAGTGTAATGAGATAATCTAGTGACATTGATGGTATAATGATTAAAGGGGTTGGAGTCCCTAAGCATGGAATTGAATTGTGTTTGAACTAAAGTTTTGTATAAGGGTGTTAATGAAGAATTAATGGTTTGTAAAGGTCTTTATGACCATAAATAGATTTGCATTATGGTATGGACTAAGGCATTGGCCTAATTAAATAATTGGTTGTTAAAAGGTTTTATAAAGATCGTGTGGTCATATATGTAATGTTGAATTGTACACTTGGTGGTTTGAATTGTCTAAATTGGTTAGAGCCCTTATGTGTTGAATTGAATGGTTGTTAAGGCACAAATAAAGGGTTAGAGTCTCAATTGTTGAGTAGTAATGGTCATAACGGCTTGTGGTTAGTGTCCACTTGCTATATATGTGAGGGCTTATGGTTAAGGTCCACTTGGCATACTAGGAGGATTATGGGTATGGTCCACTTTCCATATGAGATGGCTTGTGGTTAGGGTCCAATTGCCATATGATACGATTTGTTGTTAGGGTTTACTTTCTATATCAGACAGTTTATGGTTATGGCCCACTTGCCATATGAGATGGTTTATGGTTAGGGTCCACTTTCCATAAGTGAAAATTTTTGGTTAGCGTTCACTTACCATATAAGATGTGATGACATGTAGTTAGGGTCCACTTGACATATAAATAATACGGCTTGAGGTTAGGATACTCTTGCCTAATATAACATAGAGGTTTAATGTTCTAAATTGAAAGGGTGGAAGGTTGGAGTCCTTCACTCCATGTCTCATAAATGAGTTCTTCAAGAATGCATATTATGACTTATTCCCTATTTTGGCATGTTATGTACCTATATGTTTGTGTATTTTCATATATACCTATATAGATATAATATGGTTGTATATGATGTTTTGCCATGGTTTTGAACAACTGAACTATTTTATTCTTATCCTTGAGTTAGATGCTAGCGCTCCAACCACTAACTGTCTTCGAATGCTATGTCCCCACATGACATAGGGGCTGAAGTTTTTTCTTCTCTTCTTTCACAATGACAGGTGTTTGAGCGGTTTGTGTGTTGACATTATAGTAGTGAGCTTCCATCTTTCGAAAGGCTCACATTTCATAGTCTCTTTATCTATGTCATCAACTTATTTTAGATTTAGTATTCGATTATTGTATCCCGATATGTTATAGACTTTAGATTTGTAGAGGATTTATGGATGAATGTGGTCTTGGGTATATTGGTTTGTTGTTGACATTAATAGATCAATTAGATTCTTCTTAAGCTGTGATTGTAGTTTTATTCCTAGTATCTTATTTTATAATTGGAGTTCATCCGACACTTGTGGATTGATATGATGGTTAGGCTGGGTTAATGAGGTGATCTCTGGTCCTTGTTGGTCTTGAGATGCCCATACAACAAGGACCAATATTAGGTCATGTCAAGTTGGTATTAGAGCCTAGGTTTATGGTTAGTTGAGAGTCCATGAAGTTGTGTCAAGTAGAGTCTCTTTTATGGGTATTTAGCGTGCCACACTTATAAGAGAGCGGCTACAAGGTATTTAGGAACATTTCTTCTTCTTATTGTCTTATTTCGAGCTTAGTGTTTAAGGTCTTAGATCTTTCTGATTCTCATTTTCTCATCTTTCAAATCATGCCCCCAAGAATATCTGATGTTCCTGAAAACCCTTTTATCCTGACTGGGGTCGATGTTGACAGGAATCGTCCTACTTATGGAGTCCATACTCGGTCTAGGGGTTCGATACCTAATTGTCTGGGAGTTTCACCAATTACCTTTAGTCTTTGTCCTTTATCACCTCAAGGGGATGTTACTAATGTTGAGTTTCATCCCTCTATTACTCTGTTGACCCAATTGGTAGCTTCTTAGTTTGGGTATAGTATTTCTGTTGCTTCATCCTCTGAGGACACAAGGGTTGGCCAATTCATGAGGTTGGACTCTTCTATGTTTACTGGGGTAAAGGTTGAGGAAGATCCTCAAATTCTTATTGACAAAATAGAGAAGATCTTTTGGACTATACATATGTCGGACATTGAAGGGGTTGAGTTTGCTTCCTATCAATTGAAAGATATGGCGTACCAATCTTACAAAGAATGGAAACAGTCGAGAAGTAAGGGTTCCAGTTCTTTTGTGTGGGATGATTTCTCTAGTGCTTTCTTAGACCACTTCTCTCCTTGAGAGTTGAGGGAAGCAAAAGCACAGGAGTTTGTGAAATTGAGGCAAAGTAAGATGTTTCTCAAGGAGTATACCTTGAAATTCCATCAGTTGTCTAGGTATTCCCTTGAGATGGTTTCTAGTATGAGAGCTATAATGTGTAAGTTTACTTTAGGACTGTCTCCCGAATCTTTCTTTGAGAGTAAGGTGTCTCTGTTGATAAAAAACATAGACACCTCTAGGTTAGTTTGTATATAAATCTAGTGGAGGAAGATAAAAAGAAACAAACTTAGAGCGGTGAAAAGCAAAGTAAGAGGTCTTAGCTTACTGAATAATGGAGGCCAGCAGTCTTGTTAAATAGTATAAGAAGAAGAATTGGGTGAGTGGCTATTCTCAGGATAGTAGGGTCCAATCAACCGACTTACCCTCTTTGTAGATTTTGTGGTCAACGCCATCATAATAAGTATGACAAGAGGAGGAACATGTGTTTTAGATATGGTCAGATTGGGCACATTTAACAAGAGTGACCTTCTCTAGTGGCTGCTTAGGCCAACAGGACCTCTACTACTACTTCATCTACTCTTGTGCCAAAAGGTGTTGTTTCTGCTTTTGCTTCTATTTTTGGTACCAATACTAGTTGAAATTAATTATATGCTCTTACTACCCGTTAGGAGTCTGAGGCATCTTCGGGTGTTGTTACGGGTATGTTGAAACTCTTATTTTGTGGTGTGTATGTTTTACTTGGTATGAGGTCCCCTCTCTCTTATGTGACTCCATTTGTGATTGTGTATTTCGATTTGAATCCTAAGTTATTGTGGACTCTTTTTCTATTTCTACCTTGATAAAAGACTTTGTGGTTGTGAAGAGTCTATAAGGGGTGTGGTGGTAGCTGTTCGTAGTAAAAAAATCTTATTGATTTTATAAAGTTGGATATGGTTGATTTTGATATTATTCTAGGGATGGATTGGTTGCATTCAAGCTATGCTTTCTTAGATTGTCGGATCCAAGAAGTCATGTTTAGATTCCCTAATGATCCGATTATTGTACGGGAAGGAAGTTCTTTAGTTCCTAAGGGGAGGTTCATCTCTTAACTTAGAGATAAAAATAAATCTCTAAAGAGTGTTTGCATCATTTGGACCAAGTTAAAGATTCTAAATTGGAGGTCCTTCTCTAAAATACATCTCGTGGTTAGTGAATGTCCTGAGATTCTCCTTGATGACCTTCCTAGTTTTCTGATGAGGAGATTGAGTCATGGTTTGGTCTTGTTTTGGACATTTGTCCAATTTCTATCCTTCTTATTAGAATGGTTTCGGTGAAGTGTTTTCATTCTTGCATAGAGGGATTGTTTTCTCTGGGAAAGAATAGGTTTTTAGTAGGTGAATAAGGAATTTGGGGTGTCCTCCTTGTGGGGTTGACCATGTATATGTATATTCTATATGTGATGCTTTGTTGAGTAGTGTTCATGTATGGATTTAAGAAATAGAGCTTTGTGGATTAAGTTAACTTCTTCTTGCTTTAAATAGGCTTGAACATGGGACTAGATAGGGATAGATTTTGGCCCTAGTAGTGAGGTGTCAATGGGAAAGTATAATTTTAGTTGGACTTGTCCTCTAGCATGAGTCCCATTCTTTTAGTTTTCCATGTCTCTATGTTGATAAAGTGTATAGGCGGTCCTTAGAGGATATTGGTATTTTGGACTCTTTGGCCTATAAGGAGGTCCTGGTAAGGGTCTTGGTTTGGCAAGTTTGTTGGTAAAAGAGATGAATTCGGTGAAGGTTCTATAGAGGAACTAAAAAGTATGAGGAAGCTACTTGGGAGGCGGAAAAGGACATAAAGTCCAAGTATTCGCATTTTTTTTCCATTCCAAAAACTCGTGCTTGAGGCGTGTGTTGATGTTCTTAACTTAATTTATGTTCTTTTTTTTTCCATTCCAAAAACTCGTGCTTGAGGCGTGTGTTGATGTTCTTAACTTAATTTATGTCCTTGTTAGGCAAGGGGTTCAAGTCCCTAAACTTTAAAATGAACAAGTGTCTTGGATAGACAATGGGTTTGGGTCCCAAAGTTAATGGAATGAATGGTTGATCGATAATGATCTTTGAATGTGTCATGTCCTTATTGCATATCATTATTTTTCTAACATGGTTAAAGGTTAGCTTGATGAGTAACAGTGAGTTAACTTGTGATTGTGCTTTCCTTACCCATCATTCTAGGACGAATGATCCTAAGTGAGGGAGAATCAAACACCCTAAACCTTCACCCTTGCAAAAATTCTTGGGTATTGGGACATTCTGTCCATGGTACGACTCAAAGGTACTAGTTGTAGTCTAGGAAACAAATTTGTTCCCTTCTTTCATAAGTTATTAAGTGTATCTTTCATATGTTATCCTTGTATATAAGGCATGTATCTCTTCCCTCATTGTTAGCTCAAAATATCATGTGTTTTAAACATTGATTTTAACTTTTAAATGGTGGTTTTTAAATTAAATATTGAGGGTTTTAATGCGTAGTGATGGGTATTGTTTAGTCTTGCTTAAATTCGAATTTGTACATGTTTTTGGTGATGGTTTGCACATATGGGTGCTTGTTGAATGTGGTTCAACAAATGGGTCATGAGTAGTCCTAAATTTGATAATTCTTTCTTTGGTTTTGAACTTGACAAAATCATGCCCTTAAGGTGTTTGTGAAAATGTCTAAGAGAAATAACTACTCACTTGTTAGTGGTGTATTGAACTATGATATTGGTCTAATGAATATGAATGGTTGCATGCTTGGTAAATGGCTATGTAAAGGCCTTGATGTCCATATAATGAGTTAATTTAGTGACTTTGATAGTATGGTGATTAAAGGGGTTGGAGTCCCTAAGCATGGAATTGAATTGTTTTTTGAACTAAAGTTTGGTATATAAGTGTTAATGAAGAATGAATCCATTGTGGTATGGACTAAGACATTGGCCTAATTAAATAATTAGTTGTTGAATGGTTTCATAAAGATCGTGTGGTCATATATGTATTGTTGAATTGTAGCCTTGGTGGCTTGAATTATCTAAATTGGTTAGAGTCCTTATATGCTGAATTGAGTGGGTGTTAAGGCATGGACAAAGGGTTAGAGTCCCAATTGTCGACTAGTAATAGTCATAACAGCTTGTGGTTAGTGTCCACTAGCTATATATGTGAGGGCTTATGATTAAGGTCAACTTGCCATACCATGAGGCTTGTAGGTAGGGTCAACTTTCCTTATGAGATGGTTTATGGTTAGGGTCAACTTTTCATATGAGAAGGTTGGTGGTTAGGGTCCACTTGCCATATGAGACGGTTTGAGGTTAGGGTCCACTTACCATATATGATGTGACAGCTTGTGGTTAGGGTCCACTTGCCATATGAATAAGACGGCTTGAGGTTAGGATCATGTTGCCTAATGTAATAGAGAAGTTCAATGTTCTAAACCTAAAGGGTGGAAGGTTGGAGTCCTTCACTCCATGTATCATAAATGAGTGCTTTAAGAGCGCATGTTATGACCTGTTCCTTATTTTTACACGTTATGTACCTATATGCCTATATAGATATAAATGTGGTTGCATATGACGGTTTGCCATGGTTTTGAATAACTGAACTATTTTATCTTTATCCTTAAGTTAAATGCTAACGCTTTAACCGTTAATCATCTTCGAATGCTATTTCCCCACATGACATATGGGCCAGAGCTTCTTCTTCTCTTCCTGCATAGTGACAGGTGTTCGAGTGGTTCGTGTATTGACATTGAAGTGGTGAGCTTCCATCCTTCAGAAGGCTTACGTTTCATAGTCTCTTTATCTATGTCATATACTTTTTTTACATTTGGTATTCAGATATTATCGGGGGCTTGTCTTGATATGTTATAGACGTCAGATTTTTAGTTGTGGATGACTGTGGACTTGGGTATGCTAGTTAGTTGTTAATATTAATAGATCAATTATATGCTTATTCAACTATGATTGTAATTTTGTTTCCGCTATCTTATTTTATAGCTGGAGTTTATTTGGCACTTATGGATTGATGTGATTGTTAGGTTGGTCAATGGGATGATCTCTGGTCCTTGTTGGGCTTAAGGCGTCCATACGACAAGGCCCAATTTTGGGTCATGTCACCAGCGTAGGTTTTGAGAGGTCTTCCTTCCATGTGAGGGTTGAAATTCTCTTAGGGGCACCTACCGGTAGAGGGTGACTCCGTAGTCCTTCGGGACACTATTTATTTGGATCCACACAGCAAGTGTTAGTACCCATGGCAATGTTCTGACACCCTTCAAACTGGGGTTATAAGTTAGACCTCGATTAGATCATATTAGGGTATGTCAGTTCTATGGTAACTCGTACAATTTCAGTTAGTACTCAGTCTACATAAGTTCAGGTTTTCTAGTCTAAGTAGTCAGATTCTCAGTTATTCAGTCAGTCAGTCTTACATATTAAATTCAATTCATGTCTTACTTAGTATTGCATTCTATATCATATATGTCCATGCATCTATGTTCGATTGCCTTATGTATTCCTGTTAGTTTAGACCTCATGTACCAGTACATTAAAATTATTGATCACATACTTTTCTCTTGCGCTATGTTGTCTTATAACGTAAGTTCGGATGCACAGTTTCTCAACCATCCCAAGATAGCTCAGCAGCTCCTTGCATAGTAGTGGTGAGAACTCATCCATCGAGGATGCTATATGTTATTTTAGTTATTTCAGTATTTATTTATGTTCAGTCAATTGGAGTTAGTTGGGAGTTTGTCCCATGAACTCCGTATGTTTTAGAGGCTTTCAGAGAGACAATCTAGCATCTTATATTTATCAGATACTTCAGACATGTCATTTTATAATATAACCTTCAGCATTTTAGTTGACAGTACTTTATCAGTTTATCTTCAACATATGTTGTTTTATTATCATTTTATTCAGTGTTCACTGAAGTTACCAGATCATGGGTTAGCTTGGGGTTACTTGTGGCCTTATGCACTGTGTTGCGACTAGGGGGTAGCCTCAGGTTGTGACAACACTGGTATTAGAGCCTATGGTTTCCGAGTTTCCTAGGGTGTCTGAAAGCCGCGCTGAGTAGAGTCTTGTGCATGGGTGTGAAACACGCCACACTTATTGACAAGAGGCTACAAGATGTTTTTAGGAAAGTTTCCCTTCTTTCAGTATTTATGTCATGCGAAAGATCATGAGCTCTATTTAATTCCTTTTCTAACTTGATAACGCTCAACTCACTCCTAGGATTGAAGGGTGAGATGGTAGTTGTAAATAACCCAACTAGAGTTGGGGTTGAATCCACAAGGAGCGAATTATAAATTTCAAGTCCAATGGGTGCTTTAATTACTAAAAGGTTACCCGGAATGATAATAAACAAGACATGTAAAATAAAATGATGGGATTGCTTTGTAACAATTTTCGATTAACATTGCACGAATATGACACTTTTGATTTAAAATCAAGATTAGAGAGGATCTTGGGATTATATCTACCTAAAGGTAAAGCATGTGGGTTGATGATGGTTTAGCATGAAGCTTAGTTGTTGACCATAGGATAGGCTAGGTTGAAAGTCATTGTAGTCAATCTTTCAATAAAACTACAATGATTTCACCCATTGTCTCTTTCGAGCACCTAACAAGTGTGCAACTCGTAATCACCCAAAACCTCAATCAAGCATACCTATTTCTAGGATGATTCTCTCGACATGATTTACACTCTAAATACACTTATTTCTAAGATATCAAAAGGTAGTAAACCACAGACTCAATTGTCCACCATTACCTTGTCCCTCTATAACCTTTTTTAAGGATGTTATGGGTTACCTCAAGTTCACCTTCATCCCTCTTTCAAGGACAATGAAGGGTTTTTAGATTTTGGGGTTTTCACCCCTCAAACCCATTTGGAGATTTGGGGTTTTCGCCTATCAAATTCCAACTCATTAACCTAAGCAATGATGGAATCCATACTCATCAACTAAAAATCATGCAAACACAAGAACACCCACACACAATTACACTTTAGTTCAACATAATCCCATGACTAAATTACTTAGTTACTCATGAAGAAAGTAAAGAGAGATATACCATAAGGATTATACAAAACATTCATTCTTCACAAAATTACTAAGAAATTAACCTTTCAAGAGTAATTACACACTTACCCAATTAGGGTTTCTTCCTTTAAATCCAACAATATCTATGAGGAAATTAATACCCATAGAAGAAAGGGTTTTTGCTTATATATGATTTGGGATTTGTCTATGCAATTTTACAAAACTGCCATAGGTCACATTCTCGCTGAACCGCAATTGCACAGGTTTGACTGCGATCATAGTTATGCAACTGCTGTTATGCTCTATGATCTCATTATGTTGAATATCTTGACTAACCGTGAACGTGGCCTGAGGATCGTGGTCATGGTATCTGAGGTTGAACTGCTCCAGGTCTCCAACTGCACTGCTTTCGCTTCCATTTGGCCCCTTTAGCTCCTATCCACATCTTTTCGCCTTCTCAATTATATATCTTCAAAATGTGGTTATTAGTGCATTTAAATCATATTGATGTCTTATTTTTTTTATACAAATCATGGTAGTGTGCACAAATGTTTGGTGCAAATGAGTGGTAAAATCACCACTTATCAACACCCCCAGCTTAAAACTTTGCTTGTCCGTAAGCAACACCACCCTTTTCCATGAGACAATTTCACATGTATGCCCTCATTCTATCTCCCAATGATCAAGATGACTTAAAGTTGATGGCTACCACAAAAATCTCTTCACACATGGGTAAAATGATTTCAACAACACTCCTTAATAAAATGGAATATTTGAAAGATGCATTAGACTTTGAGGGGAAACCATGTAACAACCACTAACACTCTAGAAATGACTCACTTGTTGAATGCAACCAAGTTATATCCATTTTTATCTCATTGTACGGAGGATGAAAAAATCACCCACCTCAACTTGTTCACATGCCTCCTCACAAGAAATAATATTTCACATACCTTGTTACTAATCGCACAACAAGGAATTTTAAGAGAAAACATTCTCTCTCTTAAGAAATTCTCCATGCTAACAAGTACCATGCCATAGGCATGCCCCTATTTTTAAATCGCCACTACAATGACCACATTCGATTGGGAAGCACAAAGGACGTTTTAAGCTTGTAATATAGATTTAGGACAAAGTAGGATATCAACTTAGTACAATAGTGCTAAACCCTCCTTGAACTTCTACATCATACTCTCTTCACTTTTTTTTTCTTTTACTATGTTGCCTATTTTGCATTTTCTTTGTTTTCCCACTTTCCTTTCTTTTTTTTTTTGTGTGCATAAATAATTCCTTTCATTTCTTTGTGGGATCTTTTCTTTATTCAAATCAAAATGTTTTTTTTGCTTAAGCACGTAGGCATCTTTTTATGAATTCGTGGCCCAACTACATTTCCTTCAATTTCCACCACCCCCAACTTAGGCTTTTAGTCTCAACTTGTGTCCTTAAGTTCAAGGAGGATAGGTTTCAAAAGCGGACAAATAGAAAGGTTACGACTTGTAATGTGTTTGCCAAAGAAAATTCCAAAGGCTCAAAGAGGGTGACTAGGGGTAACTCCTATGTATTGGTAGGATTTTAGGCTAGAGTGGGTTTCCAATGTCACAAAATGGCCTATGCTCATTTAACCAAACAAGCACAATAAAAATTTAGATTTGAAAGACTAATGGGGCAAGATATAGATGGTACAAGTACACATGAGATATATAAAATTAATCTGACACACATGGCATGCGAATCTCATCAAGGGGGGGGGGGGTCAATTTTTCATCTCGCTCGAGACAAAGATGGAGTAATCACTATTATTTTGAAGTCAATTTTTGGAGCCATAGAAAGAGGAAAAGTTTTGTAACAAGGTTACTCACGTCTATGCTCTCAAATTTCACAAAAACTTTGGATGAAGGGGGTTGTTTGTTTTGTATCCACACTACACATAATTTGCTAATCACGACATCACCCCAAGTTTATGCCTCACATTGTGGCTCTAGTACGGACGGACCACTAACATAGCTACTTAGATTTCACCAATGGGTGTGAGTGTAATCCCCAAATCATCAATGCAACAGGTAATCAGACTTTCTTTGCATTGACCAAGATGACATGAGTACTCCGGATTCTCCTGTATCCATGGTTAAAAACCCAATCACGACGTTTCCCCTTAACAATGTCATGACTCAGTCTATCATAGGGAAAAACTCATTGATTAAAACTAAACTAAACTTGCAAACTAATAACAAAGTAACTAATCTATGCAAATATGGACACCATCAGCGTGATCGAATATTACAACCCAAATAAACTAAGAATCATCCAAAAGAGCAGAAAAGTATGCAGAAATATCAATAATTTAGGCCTAAATCTAATGAATAAGGATAAACCCCCAACTGAATGGATAGCAGTGTCCCCACTGCATAAATAATCAAGGATAAAGAAGATAAGGGTGCTTCCTGAAACTGCATCAAGGACTGCTTTCACTCTCAGATTTTGCATCATCACCATTCTCCTAAAAATTAGTCCACTCGGTTGGGGCCTCATTATCACTCTTCACCCAAGATAGAAAGAAGTCTATCTCGGGGTTTTAGGACCTTCCATAGACCTTTCACCCCCTTCCATATCTTGATAAAGAACTCATCCCTCTTTTTCTCTCTTGTAACAATTTTTTATGTTCAATCGGGAGGTCTCAGTGTGACTCCATCAAAGAGGAGTAGTCTTTCTCAAGCTTATCAATAGTAGCCTTTTGCTTTTTTTGGTCCCCCTATACTTTTCATAATCGATATGTGACACATATGAATGATGGGTGGTGGAAGGCTCTCCCGGTCATTGGGGCAAACTTGACACAAGCTCTTTATTGGTTGAAATATTTACTCCAATCTCTTTAAGAGGTCTCGTGGTGATTGGACTATGAGACTTAAGCTCACTGCATGTTGAATTTTCTAAGTTGATCTTTATTTTCTTGCTTTTTCTGGGTTCATCCTCTCTTTGAATCCTCAAGGGGTAGATGGGGGCACTAGGATGCACCTATGTATCACTAGCATACTCTCTACCATCACTTTCCTGCAAAGCTCAATAATCAAAGATGGGAAGAAGAGATGCATACCACCTTAGTTCTTGCAAAAATCTATTTCATTGACCATTAGTTGACTAACATCCATTGGGATTCCATCTAGAATGCAAGCAACCATTCGAGCATGTAGATCCGAGATTGCTGTCATATGGGTGCAAGGAGAGACTCAGCTATAAATAATGTGCATCCATATCTGAGCCTCACAAGTGAAGTTGTTCATGGATAGGTTGCTCTTAGTATTTGCCCAAGAGAGTTTCTTTTTGGGGCATAGCCGTTGTGCCAAACAACTCCACGACTTACAACCCTTTGCTTTGAATTCACCCATCTCTGCATGTTGGAGCCCATAAACATCATTGATTTCTTATCACCAACTTTCACCAGTATGCCCTGAATCTTAATAGTCACATTGAATGGGTTCAAGAAGGACACTTCACTGATGTTGGAATAAAATTAATGTACCCATTGTTCGTTTGCAACACAGGGCTTTAGAGCAAAGCATTGCCACCTTATGGATTCAAGTTTATCATGTAATATTGGTAGTTTCTCTAGCACATTCTCCAAGAAAATACCTCTTTTTGGGAGTAGCTTTGTCCTCGAACGATCACTTTAGTAGTGAATGTGACACTCTTGTGCCATGAATTAAATGTGATCAGACTTGTCCATGAGGTTGTACTAAAAACACTAGGCACACATTATATCAATTAATGACATTTATCATGTAAATTGTACCTCATTGTTCGCTAGTGCTTGTTGGAAAAGGTGCTTGATGAAACTAGGTTAAAAATTTGGGAGTGCTGGATTTTTGGCATGGCAGGGAACTGGCCTTGGTTACCACGATTGTGGGTCAAAATTGCGATCCCATTGCCATAATTGCGTACCGTTATAACAGTCATGATACCTGAGGCTAGTTTCATTCTAGCTCCCCATGTTTAAATCTCTCCTAAGTTTTTAGGCTACAAGCATGATCTACAATATGGATTTACAGGAAAACCAATTGATCAATGCGAATAAGCATTTGAAAGTGCCCTTTTGCGTGTAACTACCACTATTAAAAGTTCATTTGGGCAACTTGTCAAACACTTCGTGTGCACATCTCATTTATCTACACTTTCTGCACATTATAGGGTACTCATGATTTCCCCACTTGTGTGCACATCTTATTCTAGTAGCCATCACCAAACTAACACCAAGTATGACAATATGGAAATCATAACAATCAAAACTTTAGGCCCTCTCTTAATCATGTATTTAGGGCCTATTTTCAAAAATAAAAGCATTGATTCATGATATCTACTGGAGTTGTAATGCAAGAGGGATGCAAGGATACTTTGGAGAGCTCACAAACTTGGCCAGAATCAAGCCCAAATTAGAGAGTATAATCCTGAAAGAGAGTGTTAGAAAAATAAGTGTATTCAGGGATTAAATAGATGAAGTGACTACAAAAGCAGTTAGGTGGCCGCGATCGGACACCCGCATCACTGAAATCGTGCTTGGGGATCGTGATCACGGTAACTGAGAGCAATTCTGCTCCCCTGTTTAGCTGTTTACTCAATTTTCATAAATTTTCCCCCATTTAGTTTTCAATGCAAAATTACATACTTTCCCCTTTCCAAGCTCATCCAATGCACTCCATAGTGCCATAAATGCATGAGTTATTCATATGCAAAAGATAACATCTATCCTACAAAAAGGATACGAGCCACTTTCATGACATTTTTGGGTTGCCTTCCACAAACGTCTTAGTTTTCATCGTGGCACAATGTCTTCTTTCCTTCATTCTCAAGGTGGGTCTTCAAACCCCTCCTCATTCACCTTCTAATTTTCAACATCCACCATCGATACTACTTGAAACTCTATAGTTTGTTTCTTTGACTTGAAAATATTGAAAGAGACTTCATCCTCTTGCACCCTAATTTTCATCTCCCCATCTCTAGATCAACAATGGCTTTTCCGGTGTCCAAGAAAGGACGACCAAGGACGATAGGTACCTTTTAGTCCGTTTCATAATCCAACATCATGTAATCTGCCGAGAGTATGAACTTGTCATCTTTCACAAGGACATCAAACAAGATTCCCACCGGCCTTTTAATTAAGCGGTTCGCCATTAAAAGTCGCATCAAAGTTGGTGTAAGGGAATCCAAACTGTAACGCCCTGAGTCTGGTACCCCGGATGCTACACGGTGCTCATAATCCCTAAGGACCAGAAGCTAACCCATGACTGGTACTTGCTACAATAACTGTAAAATAATACTGAAATATGTAGAATAATGGGTTGAACTGCCATAAGGTTCAATACTGTAATAAATTAGAAATAAGGTATATTAATACCAAAACTAAAATAAATGTCTAGACATGCTATAGTTTGAATAAGCCTCTAAACTATCTGAATAAAGAGTTGATGGGACATGTCCCCAACTAACTCCAATTGCTGAAAAAAACTAAGTACTGAAGTACTGAAATAAAGAAATAAAAGAATATCCTTGAAGGATGAGGACTCACTACTACGTCTATTGCTGCTGACTGAATCTAAACTGCTAAGGGAGATTTGGAGCTCGTGCTTCTAAACCTATGGTATAAGACACCATAGCATAAAAAAAAATATGCTTCAGTACATAAGAATGTACTGGTATGCAAAGTGAGGTAGGCTGAGTGCAAGGGTTCACATGCATGAACTATAACTGACTGAATAACATAAACATGACTGGATGAGAATGCATGCATGAATAGATGAACTGTAATTGAGATTCGTGATAGCATTGAATACTGAATCTGAATACTGATAACATAGGATTGATGGCTTATATAACTGATAACTGATAACTGATATACTATTAATTGAGTGACTGTGTCAACAATCCTAATTCTGATTTAACTAGTTGAGTTCCATATTGAGATGAGTGACAGTATCTGACAGTTTTAAAATCTGTAGAACTATCTGAAGACTGAGACTGAGACCCTGGGAGGTAGTCATCTAATGGATATGCCCCAAATAAGATACTATAGCTGAGTTGGTGTCCAATCTGTAACCTGAATTGGAAGGGTGTCAAAACTGCGCCATTGGTAAGGACAAGCGCTGAGTGACCTCATCTATCAGGTACCCTAACAATAATGGTGGGACCCTCATCTATCTGGTTAATCCACCTCATTAACCCTTATCTAGTAGGTTAGATATCTCAACCTATGCTAGATACGTAGTTCTGGAATGCAATGATTGCTTCTAAGAATCACACCCTCTGCTAGCAGGTGAGTCCCCATCCTTGGGTTTACTCGGTGATAAATCCTACTCTCATCTGAACAGACGCTGAACTAATTATACTGAGCTGAAATGGACTGAGTTCAACGAGTTCTATTGACTGATGGAATACTACTAAATTTTAATAACTAATCGAGTTTTACTGAGGACTTAACTAAATACTGATTAGGACTGGACTGACACTGAGATTACTGAGTTTTCTTGAGTTCTGTAACTGATTAAATTATAATGATCATGGCTTGACTGGGAGTATCTGGAAAACTGACACTGGCTTTAGGTACATAGCTAAATTGTTGGGCATTAAATATCCAGGACTCAATAGCATGAAAATAATAAGACATGACCATTCTTGAACATGTGACCATAGTCATCAATTCACAATATAATCATTGAGGGATTTCACAAGCACTTAAAGATCATAAACTTGTACATGGATAGGAAAGCATGCAATATATCATAAATTCACAATTTCAATCTCATGAACATTTTTTGAAATCATTACAAGACATAGCATTAGTATGGAAGTCATTTTGAACATGTGGGTACATTTTGAGTTCATCATTTGGATCACAAATGGGTCATAATACACAATTCGTATTCACTTAGACATTTTAACAAACACATGGTAGGCATAACCTTTTCTAGGGCATGAATCTACAACTAATACATCATGGATATAATAAGCACTTCAAATTTAAGGATTCCAATCCATATACTATCATAAAGTCATGAAAATTCAATAAAGATTCAATCTTGGAAATCATAACACAACATTTACATGTGTATAATCAAACCCACAACATGGAATTCAAAACTCATATTTTGTAAAGGGTTTCTTGAGCTCCAAGGGTGGAAGGGACCCTTGGATGAACACTTTACATAGATTTGTTGAAGAATTTTGGAAAGTTAACGGAGAAATCTTGAGTTCTTGATTTGAAATTAATCACCTAGGGTTTTCTTATTCTTGAGCAATTGTGAAATAATGAGTATATTTAGCCAAAAAGGGCTAAATTTTGTGTTATGAAGGTTGAAGGTGGGGGAAAAGGCCTAATTACCCTTAATGACGTGGGTTTAAAAGACAGAAAAATGTACCCAGCGATGCTGCATCCAACGTGGCACGTCGAGGGTACCAACGTGATAACTAACGCGATACGCTAACATCGCGTCAGGTAACTTGAAATTGTCTTAAGCTGAGAAACATTTTATCTGTCGACATGATTGGCAACACGACATGCCAACATCGCACCGACTAACTATTTTGGGATTTCAAACAAGGTCAAAACAAGGTCCAAAAAATCGAAAACTCATCTGAGAACCCTTATAGACATTCCTGATGATAAGTTAACTTAAATATAGACCTTTAATGGACATGAAGGTCGTGACATAAGATTTTCAACCTTTGAAGGCTAAAAATAAAATATGGATACTTAGCTTAAATATTCTAAGTCTGGAACCCCTTGATAAGCATTAATGGACTGAATTAAGCTTAGAGTTTTATGGGGTCTTACACAAACCAAGCTTCTTGTAGATGAAAAGAGGCATTAAGTTGATGCTCGCACTGAGGTCACATTGATCTTTTGCAAACTCATGTGTCCCAAGTGTACAAGGAATGGTGATCACTCTAGGATCATCTTTTATTTCTGCAACCCTACTATCCATGATAGCGCTACACCCATGAGTGACCTCAATAGGTTTCTAAGTTTTTCCATAAAGTTCCTCAATTTCTCACCTTTCTTTATTATGAAATCATTGAGGGAATGAGGGAAGAACTTAGATTGTGGGTCTTGCTTCACTTTGTGGCTTTGTAATCTCAATAGCTTTTTCATTACTTTCATCGGTTTACTTTTCATCATTTATTTCTTAATTTTGAGGTAACACCTCCTTTGCCTTCACTTTGGGCATTTTCTCAATCAAGTCTCCTTTAGAGGGTTTATCAAGGGCTTTTCCACTCCTCATGACAATTGTTACAACTTTGGCATCATTCTTTGGATTAGCAATCATGTTTCTAGGGAGTGCACCTCTAGGAATAGCATTTAGTTGCCTGGAGATTTTCCCAAATTGGGTCTCCAATTGCTTAATAGAGAAGGAGAGAGACACCACGTGTAACACCCCAAAAATGGGCCCCGAGGCGTCACACGATGCTTAAGGCTAGAAGTAGCCCCAAGATAACCCTTTTAGCCATTTTCTACCATTCAACACTTATAATCAAAGTCATCATAATCAAAACATCTAAATATCCTCCATAATATCATACTGCAATACGAATGAAATATGGAAAGTAACAAAATATGACATCTCTGACAAATCTGATCAATCTATCCATCTAGTCTGACAAGCCTCTACTAAACTATATATCCATGAGCCATTGGGACAAACCCCAACTGACCCGAACTCAGAAAATAAACTGAACGACTCAAAGTAAATGAGGAAATCTGAATAACTAGTCCTCGAACCATGAGGACTCACCACTACAGAGGATGTAGATCAACATGCTCAGATAATCACGGTCAAACCTAGGAATGAGCACCTGAACCTACATTATAGAGAAAATGTAGCCCATATATGAACATGTGGGCCAGTACCATGGAATAAGTACCGAGTACATGGGGGTGCATGAAATAAACATATTTATATGCAAATAAACATATTTTCATAAATTTTCTTTCCAAATCATGTAGGACATTTGTAAATGGCTCATAAAGCTTTAAAGAAATCTATAATTTGAAATCATACACAATGAATGGTAAAACATGCCAATCTGGATATCATGAGCCGTTACACTTAATCCAAATATCAAGATTCTTTTCTTATTCTCTCATCAAGCAATCTTAGTGAAGTCTGGAATATTGAATACATCATAAATCTGCATTTCAAATCTCTTTTAAATCAGTAAAATCAATCTAAGAATGAGGGACGTCTCTTTAGGAGGTTCTTCTAACCGACGTGTACACCATGTGAGCACCTATGATGTCCCACGACTTTCCTCCGTAAGGTTAGGGTTGTCCTACCCTTGCCATCGGTGTAGAACAATCTCATCTCAGTGATCACTCTCTCAATTTTTCACATATAGTGGAAGTCAATGTCTCAACTTATGGTGGCACGTAGTTCTGGGGTATGAAACCGTAGTAACTACCCAACTCGTTGCTAAATACAACTCCCAAAACTATGCTCAAAAATCTCAAGAAAATCCACTTTAAGGGTAATCTCATATTTCTTAAGTTAAATAAATGATAAAATCCATAACTCATTTCATAAGGTGGATTTTAACTCTGTTGTGACCAAAAGGTCAAATCTTTCTATACTTCATCAAAAATAGTCTAAACATGGGTGCATGTAGCACAAAAATTCTAAAAACAACTCTCAATGTGGGTTAATGACCCTTATAGCGACACTTAATCAAAAAATTTCAACATTTATGCTTTATATCACAAGCATGCATAATTTATATGGAAATATGAAAAATTTCAGCCTTTAATCATAACAATAATCTCAAACTTATGGAGTTTATTTTCTAAACATTCAAAATAATCATAGTATCTTGAACAACAACATAGGATAAGATTTATCACTTCAAATTCATGATAAAACATTCATAAATCATGTATCTTTGTAAAATAATGCAAACTTTGGGCACAAGAACGAAAGGGTGTTCTTCTTCATGACCCCACATACCTTTATAGTAACGGATTCGTTGAAAGATTGGACCCTCAATGTTGATTGTGTAAAACTAGTTGTTTTTCTCCTTTAGTGCTCTTGGATGATGAACTTAGACTGATAATAGGGTTATGATGTGTTTAGAATCTATTAAATTCGTAAGGTTAAGTTTAGGGGTATGTAAGGAGTGCCAAAAGACTTAATTGCCCTCAAAATGACTCTAAAATGGAGTGTTTAAGTCACTTGAAACCATAAGATATGCGCCGCATATGATATCACATATATTTACATAGGTGCCGCATATGATATCGCCTATATTTACATAGGCGCCGCATATGCTATCGCATAGGCTTTCTAGTGGCCATGTGCGATTGGTTAGGCGACGCACTCTACTTCGGAAAGCCATAACTCCTAGCTCGGGTGTCAGATTTTGGTGAAATTGGTATCGTTGGAAAGGTAATTCAATTCTCTATAATTTTGTGGGTATAAATATGCAGAATACCACTTATTTATCAAGTTATGCTCATTCAAATATGACCCTTGCAAATTCAAACACTGAAACTTGATGGATTTCGAAACTCTTAGCTTGTACTACCTTAAGTGACTCATATAACCACACTTAACACATCATAATCTCTCTTATAACTAGGGTAATCTTGGTAATTTCGGTGCCCAAATATGGCTTACAAAATTAGGGTTTTTACATAAAAGAACAATGTTTCATTTTCTAGCTTAGGAAAGTTCGGGGAATTACACCACGGTTTGGGAAAGTTAAGAAAACTGACTTTAAACTCATAGACCATTTTGTTCGTACCTTTCACTCTATTCAATATTCTTGCTAACATATCCTTGGTCTTGAATTTTTTAGTGTCAATTGCACTTGACTCCTTGGCCTTGAATCGATCATGAGGGGAAACATAATGGTCATAATATTCAATCTCTATCCCTACCGTGGTCTATCCAACCTTGGTTCGCACCTTGAATTTGATAGGTGGGGCAGGAACCCTCGAGTAGTTAGCCAAATACCGAATTTCCTCATTCGACTTCTTTTCCTTTTCATCATCTTCATAAGATTTTGATGCAACGGTGGTTACCACTTTTGCGGGTGCACCTATAACATGCTTTTTCAAGAGTTCAAGTTGGGTCATCATTTTTACCATGTTTCTCTCCTTTTCTTCATTCACTTTCTTTGTTCATTATTAACTGTGGAAGTAGTAGAAGGGATCTTAGGAGCTTCAGTTTCTCAGGTATGCCAACCCTGATTTTTCTTTGACACTTCTCTAATTAATATAAAGGCCGCATGGTGGTGCAAATTTACTAGGGTATTGCCCGCCGCATTATCCACCACTATTTTTTTAATGGATCAAAAGCACGGTAGAAGATATCAAGAAGCATCTTCTCCAGGACTTCATGATTTGGACATTGAGCTAAATTACCATTAAACCTCTCCCAATATTTAAACAATGGCTCTCCATTCATTTGTCTAAAATTCACAATCTCGTCCCTCTTTTGAAGCATTTTTGATGGTGGGAAATATCTATCAAGAAATACTGTAGTAAGATCGTCCCATGATGTAATTGAGTCTGGTGGAAATAAGCGGAGCCATAAAAACACCTCGCCGGTTAGTGAGAATGGGAAGAGGTGAAGCCAAATAGATTCTTGAGTAATGTCTGCAATATTGAACGGCGCATACACTTCCACAAAATTCATCAAATGGACATTTGGGTACTCATAGGATTGACCCCCGTACAATCCTTTCATTTTCAATATATGAAGCATGGTGCTAGTAAGATGAAAAACTCCGTTCCCATTAGTTTGTGGGATTCGGATTGCACTTGTTTGTCCTACTTTATTAAGTGGGCCCTCATCCTTTGGAAGGGTGTCAAAGGGGCCCATATTGCTTGCGCTTTCACTCATTGGTCCATTAACACTTTTATTGTCTACAAAAGATCAAAAATAACAAATAAAGTAAATTAAAACACCCGGGTATTCCCAAGTAAGAATCATACCACACAAGTAAAATCTATATTCCACTCCCCGATAACAGTGCCATTTTGATAATGCTCAACTCACTCCTAAGATTGAGGGGTGAGATGGTTATTGTCAATAACCCAACTAAAGTTGGGGTCGAATCCACAAGGAGAAAATTATAAATTTCAAGTCCTATGGGTGATCTAATTACTAAAAGGTTACCCGGAATAATAATAAATAAGACATGTAAAATAAAATGATGGGATTGGTTTGTAATGATTTTCAACTAACCTTGGACGAATATGACACTTTTGATTTAAAATTAAGATTAGGGAGGATCTTGGGATTATGTCTACCTAATGGTAAAACATGTGGGTTGATGATGGTTTAGCATGAAGCTTAGTTGTTGACTATAGGATAGGCAGGTTGAAAGTCATTGTAGTCAATCTTTCAATATAACTACAACGATTTCACCCATTGTCTCTTTCGAGCACCTAACAAGTGTGCAATTAGTAATCGCCTAAAACCTCAATCAAGTATACCTATTTATAGGATGATGCTCTTGACCTGATTTACACCCCAAATACACTTATTTCTAAGATTGTAAAAGGTAGTAAACCACAGGCTCAGTTGTCCACCATTACCTTGTCCCCCTATAACCCCTTTTCAAGGATGTTATGGGTTACCTCAAGTTCACCTTCATCCCTATTTTTAGGATGATGAAGGGTTTTTAGAGTTTGGGGTTTTCACCCATCAAACCTATGTGGAGTTTAGGGTTTTCACCTATCAAATTCCTACTCATTAACCCAAGCGATGGTGGAATTCATACTCAACAACTAAAAATCATGCAAACACAACAACACCCATACACAATTACACTTTAGTTCAACATAATCCTAAGACTAAATTACTTTGCTACTCATGAAGAAAGTAAAGAGAAATATACCATAAGGATTATCCAAAATATCCATTCTTTACAAAATTACTAAGAAATTAATCCTTTAAGAGTAGTTACACACTTGCCCAATTAGGGTTTCTTCCTTTCAATCCAAAAATATCTATGAGGTAAGTAATACCCAAAGAAGAAAGGGTTTTTTCTTATATATGATTTAGGATTCGTCTATGCAATTTTACAAAACTACCCTAGGTCACATTCCCACTGAACTGTGATTTCATAGGTTTAACTGGGATTGTGGCTACACGACCCTGGTTGTTCTCCACGATCATAGTATGCTGACTATCTTAACTGATCGCAACTTTGGACTAAGTACTGCGATCGTGGTAACTAAGGCTGAACTGCTCCAGGTCTCCAACTGCACCCCTTTTGCTTCTATTTGACCCCTTTTTAGCTTCGATCCACATCTTTTTGCCTTCTTAACTATATATACTTGTAAAATAAGTTTATTAGTGTATTTAAATCTTGATGATGTCTTATTTTCTTATACAAAGCATGGTAGTATGCACAAAATTTTGGTGTAAATAAGTGGTAAAATCACCACTCATCATAACTCATCCTTCATTCAATTTATAGACATTACCTCTCAGAAGAAATAACAAAAGAAGGAACGAGGATGAGCCCACACCATCACCTATTCAGGAAGATCCCCTGAATGACCATGTCTCTCACACCATGTTTAGGGCCGTTTTCACGACCTTATCCTATTTTTTAGCTACTTAGAACATCCACCAGGTTGTTTCCCCAGCTAATCTCTCTATGAATATAGCTGCAGCTAGATTTTGAGATTTCACTCAGATAAATCCCCCTTTATTTTCTGGATCCAAGTTTGAGGAGGATCCACAAGAGTTTTAGGATGATGTGCAGAAGGTGAAAGACATCATGGGTGTCACTTTGAGTGAGAGTTTAAACTTAGCTGCATATTAGTTGTAGGGAGTATACCACACTTGGTTCAAGCAGTGGAAGAAAGATAGGGGCGTTGATGTGGGACCTATTGAGTATGATGAGTTTGCCAGAAATTTCATAGAGAGATTCTTCCATTAGGAGTTAAGAAAAGCTAAGTTTTAGGATTTTATAAACTTAAAGAAGGGTAGCATGAGTATGAGGGATTACTCACTAAAATTTATTCAATTGGTGAGGTATGCTTCTATTATGATGGCTAACTCTAGGTCCAGGATGAGTAAGTTCGCATCTGGTGTATCTAATAGTATGGTCAAGGAGTGTAGGACCGCTATGTTGATTAAGAAGATAGACCTGTCTAGACTCATGATTCATGCTTAGCAGATTGATAAAGTGAAACTTAAAAAGAAAGAAAGAGAGAATAAGAGGGAAATAACAGGAAGCTTAAACTTCTCATAGCCGAAGTTAGAATGTGGTAATCGTTATCATTTTAGTAAGAAGTTTTCATCTCCATCCCCATCTTCAATAGCATCCTGGTGCCTAATTTTAGGTAAGACAATCGAGGTAGGGCAATAGGCTCTCAAACTTATGGTAGTGTGAACTGCGGTCGAAAGAATCTGCTTTGTAGGAAATATGGTAGGAATCATTAGAGAGAGTGCAAAGCAGGTAGTGATGAATGTTTTGGGTGTGGTAAGCCAGGTCACAGAGTCAGGAATTACTCGATGGTTTTCTAGAAGGGTAACAATGTTCTCCAATAGGGTCAGTCCAACTTTTTATCAGCTCCAGTAGGTCGCCCTTCACAGCAGGGTGCCATTTCCAGTGCAATCAGTGGGAAACACCAAAATTGAGTATATGCTTTCTAGACTCGGTATGATAAGGAAAGTTCTCTTGATGTTGCTACGTCTATGTTGCAAGTCTTCCATATTTATGTTTGTGCATTGTTAAACCCAGAGCTTTACTTTTCTTTGTGAATTCATATTTAGCTGTTGACTTCGGTGTCAGTCTCAAAAAGTTAGTAGAGCATTCTCAATGTCTACCCTAGTGGGTAAGTCTATTATAGCCAGAAGGTTATACAGAAACTGCCCGATCACAGTGTCTCTGAAAGTTACTTCAGTTGATCTTGTGGAGTTACAGATAATTAATTTTGATGCAATTCTCGACATGGATTGGATCCACTCATTCTATGCCTTAGGTGATTGTAGAAATAGAATTTCTCAGTTTCAGTTTCCTAATGAACCAGTTATGGAACGGAGGGATAGTACTTCCGTGCTTAAGGATCAATTTATTTCCTATCTTAAGGTAAGAAATATGATATCCAACAGGTATTTATCTTCTCGTCCGAGTCAAGGAATCAAATTCTTAAACTTTGAGTCTTGGGTTAGTTTAGATAGTGAATGAGTTCCTTGATGTGTTTCCTGAAGATCTTTTTGGAGTCCCTCCCAAGAGGGAAATAGATTTTGGAATAGATCACCTTTAACATACCTAGACTATCTCTTCCCGCCTTACAGAATGGCTCTAGTTGATCTTGAAGAACTAAAAAGCAGTTAAAGGATCTCTTGTTTAAGTATTTCATCAGGCCTAGTGTCTCACCATTGGGCGCTCCAGTTTTACTCATGCATAAAAATAACGGTTCTCTCAAAATGTTCATTGATTACAGTCAGTTGAACAATATCACAATCAAGAATAAGTATCATCTCCCTAGGATTGATGAATTGTTCGACCAACTTTTAGGTGCAAGTTATTTCTCTAAGATAGACCTCAGATCCAACTACCATCAGCTTAGAAGCAGAGAATGTGACATTTCGAAGACATTCTTCAAAACTCGATATGGTCAATTTGAATTCTTTGTCATTTCCTTTGGACTAATGAATGCTCCTGTAGCTTTTATGGACTTGATGAACAGAGTGTTCAAGAAATACTTGGACATATTTTTCATAGTCTATATTGATGATATGTTGCGACTCAGATGCACACGCAAATGCATGTGATTGTACAAGTAATATAGTGATTTAGATAATTAGATATCGTTCCCACGAGGACTAAGCAACTAGAAATTTAACCAACTTTTGGTTTCAGACGATGAGTATTAGGTGTTGTATCGTATCAAGATAATGGTGAAATTGAGAATAAAAATGTAAATTAATAAACAAGAAATGAACTTTTATGACTAACCAAAGCAAGTAAAGGTTGTAAATAGTTGTAATAAGAATTCTAGGGTTGATGCTTCTCGAACAATCATACAAATCTCTATCCTTATAATAGTCTAATTGGTTATCGGTTGTTGGTTCGCAAGGTTTAGGAAACGATCTTGGTCTCCCGACCTAAAATCTTTTATCTATTAAATATTACAGCTACAACTCCCATAGAGTTACAACAATTCTTCTAGATTCATAAAGTTATCTTCTTGCAATTGAACCAAACAAGGCCTCTAGGTATATCCCTATCCTAATGCTAATTCAAAACCCTTATTTTATAAAAGGGTAAGAACCTTGCTCTTTAATTTCCTCGTTCTAATCTATGATTCTCCTCCTGGATTTACATAGAAATATAAATTTATTCTAACGGCGGCCAAGCATTAAAATAGTAAGCTCAAGAAATTAAGAACAACCCAGGTGATAATCCAAAAAGAAACTACAATAAAGAATATCAAAGAGTAATCATGTTCTAGACCTCAACCCTAGAGCAAGGGTATTTAGCCACTCATGTTTGAATTAAATATAAAAAATAAGCAATTAATCATACCCAAAATTAGTCTTGAGGTAAAGAAGTTCAAAAGAAATAATAAGAATCCTAAAAGAAAGAATTCTATGCTTTTCCACCGCTGCTATGCTTGCCAAAAGTATTTGGAATTGTGTTCATGTGTTCCTTTTATACTTGGGAATATTTTACCAGATGTGAATCCTCAATATGATGCGTCGATAATCACATCAACAAAGCTAACGTATCGTATCAACATCACGTTGATGCACTGGAATTTACCTTTAAAGATCATACTAAGTCAAGTTCTTCAATACACGACGCAATGCGTTGAAATCGCATCGATGCACTAGAATTTGCTCTTATAAATTTGGCTATGTGTCAAAGCTTTAAGCATTGACGCGATGCGTTGACATCGCATCGATGCACTGGAAGTTGCAGAAGAAGAATTTTCCAAGGCACAGAACTTATACATCGATGCAATGCATTGACATCACATAGATGCACTGGAAATTGTTCTTCAAATTTTGGCTAAGGCACACATATTTTCAGTCGACGCGACGCGTTGAGTAGCGTCGCGTCACTGGAATTTTTCTCTAGTTCCTTTTTTTCTTTTCATCAATCCTTAGCTCTTCTTTTCATCAATATTTGCTCCTTACTCTCTTCTTTGCTCCTTACTCTCGTGCATTTCCATATGTTTTTGAATTTTATCCATATGGTCTTTCGCATCTTCATGCTGTGTATCCAATTTTCTTCCAAATCCATGGGAAATTTACCATGTATCTCTAATCACATCGGTTAGCCATGGAACATAATTTAACTCATAGTTCAATATAATTAGCATAATTTTTATTCTCAAAACAAATCCAAAAATCAGTAAATAGCAGTGTTTGGACATATAAATACGCCCAAGATCACCACCCCACACTTAAAACCTTGTTCGTCTACAAACAACTTCAAGCAGCACCATCATTAAACATTCTAATCACAACCTTAAAGTCATGCTAATATTGGGGACATGAAAACTTTATTTCACACTTCATCATCCTAACAGTGACATTCAATTTGTTGGCAAACTTAATATAAGCACATAATCAGGCAACTCAATAAGTAATCCGAACTTTCATCTGCATGCATCCTCACAACAAGAAAGTTTTCCCCATATCTCTCACAACTTTTCACTATTTATCATGAGGGTAATATCAATTTTTAATCACTCACGCTCACAAAGAATTCATACATAATAGGTAATGAACCATAGGCTTGCCCTTAGTGTATTACTCCATTAATAGTCGGATGTTGAAGTGGAGGATCAATAGGTATTTTTATGGTTATAATGCAGGCTAAGGGACAGGTAGGAACTATTTGGTAAATAGTGACTAATCTCTTAAGCACTTTAATACATCACCACCTTCAAGCTAACTCACCTTTTATCAACCTAACTTTTTATTTCATTATCTTTACACATCCATTGTTTCACCCTATTTTTCTAAGCACATTAACAACACTACGGTAGGAGTATTTTTCCCTTTACATCATAATTCAATTTTCAGCTTCTCCTCATACCATAATTCTTGTTACGCACCCCTATAGTAGCCACCCTCAACCTAAGTAATTTACCTTAGTTGAGGTGCACATTGTCCTTAATGGACAAGGGCCAAAACAGGTTCATTGTAACACAACAACTGGGTAACAATAACTGAAATTTTCATTGCATATTATTTTCTAACTCCCAACCGTCATAATTAAATGCATGAATTAGTTCTCCAGGGCTTTACTTTCACCTTTTTCTTTCTTTATACTTCACATTCCTCCTTATTCCATTATTTATATTAAAGCGCTTAGGAACTATGGATCAAATTAAGGTCTATCAAAGAAAGGATTCGGCCACATATGAGGCTACTAAAGAAATCAGGCTATAGGCTCAATGGGGCTTAACTAAGGTCATGCATAAGGGTAGATTAATAAAGTTTTTACAGTTTGATTAGTCAAGGAAATGGCTAAATCACCTCCTACACCTAAAACACTTTATTTCACTTTGTAAACACACCGTGCAAGTTCTAGTCATCCTATATATGTAGAATATAAACAAATACTCTCCCACTCGGTGCATGCTTAGAATCAAGTTGGTTCCTTATGGTTTTCGATATTGTACTTCATCAAATCCAACATTAAGCCAATCAAACAAAACTACATTTGTTGGGACTTACATTTAAAACATCTCATTTTATTTCAACACAATTTCATTGATAATCAAATTAAAATATTTTGCCCAACACACCGCTATTTTCAAAGGTAGCGATTAGGGTCCTATTATTTTCTTAGCTTCTAAAGATGCACTCCCCTTATGTAATACCCCAGATTTCCTCTAAGTCAAGTTTCATCTTTAAGAAGAGTAAGGGCTGACTTACCAAGTGAGAAATATTTTAAACCATATAGAATTTTCCTAATATCGAATTTTTGTCATGTAAGAATTGAATTAGATTTCCAACGATACCTATTTTGTCAAAATCTGGTATTAGGGTGAGAAGTTATGGCCATTTACTGAGAGTTGTCGAAACCGCCCATGTGCTATGAACCGTCGCCCGAACTATCGCAACCAAGGCAGTGACTCTCTTTTCTGGCCCAAGTGTGATGGCCAAGATGATAAACCATCAAGATAGGAACGAATCACCGCTAGGACCATCAGAACTAATGCAGTGAGGCATTTTTCTGACCAACGTGCAATGGATAATCCAACGGACCTTCACTTTGACCATCGTAAATCCCATTTAGTATTTTTAAGTCATTTTTAAAAGGATCTTTTAGGTCTTTTCAATTTTAATACCCTGATATATTTAAAACGAAGCAGATAGCCTTATTATCTTCCAAAACATCCAAGAGCTAGGGTTTCTCTCTCAAGATCAAATCCAAAACCCTTCTGCAAGAAATTCAAGAACTCACCACAGATTCTACAAATTAAGTTGATATTTGAGTTCCCCAAGTCCAAGGCTTCAAGAACCCTCTCTCAAAGAGTAAGAGAAAAAGTTTCAAACAAGCTTGTACATCCAATTATGCAATCTAAGGTATGCAGGGTTTTGAACAAGGGTAATCCTTTCACCCTTGTGTCCAAAGACTTACATTAAACTATAAGTTTTAAGCAATTTATAAGATTTTACATGAAATTGAATTAGGATTTTTCACCCAATGTTATTGGTTGCAAGATTTTGATGTTTCCCAAGAATTGAAAGTCAAATAGCATGATTTTACATGTTTTCTTAAGAAAATTAAAGTTGTGTTTATACCCTATATTGTTATTCATATAGAATTTAATAGTTGCAGTGCTCTAGAAATTGAAGTATATGAGTACGCTGAGATTTTGAGACAAATTGCTGTAAATTCTAGATTTCTATATGATTTATAAGTCCATATGTTATCTAGTATGTATTTTGATGACTCTTAACTTGAGATTTGATTATGGATCATTAAGCCCTACTTGAGATTTATAATTTCATGAACTTTTATGCTATAAACACCCATGATTTGAGTACTTTGAGATTATTAAGAAAGTTTTGACCTTAATGGTCATAGTAGCCTTGAAATTCACTTTACTACATGAGATTACAGATTTTATAGTTGGGTTCTTTATGAATCATGAGATTATTTTTAAAGTGGATTTCTATAAGATGGGCATAGATAACTAAAGGGAGTAGTATTTAGCACTGAGTTGGGTAAGTTACTACAGTTTCATACCCCAGAACTATGTGCCACCATAGGATTGAGATTAATGGGACTAAGGCCGAGATAGTGATCATTGAGTTGAGGTTATACTCCCTGGCAAGAGTATGACACCTCTCCCCAACATGAGGCTTCTTCCTTAGGAGGACAATACAATGGAATCCAGTAGCTTGCATTGTTTATGTCGGTTGAAAGAATCTCCCTACTAGTAAAAAGTAAATAAAGAGCTTTTGAGTATTTTTCCCTAATAGTAAGATTTTCAAAGTAGTTTCTGGAAGTAAAATTTCCCAAGAAGAAAGTAGTTTTGTCTAGTAGTAAGAGTTATAGAATCCCGAGTTCCAAGTGTTTTGAGTTTAAAAGAGTTCTAAGTTCTTGAGTATTAAAGAAGTTTTGCTCTCTATGAGATATATGCATGAGCTTTAAAGTATTGTTTAAAGCCTTCTTTAGTCTTCCAGTAATGAGAATAAGATAAGAGTTTAGATTTTAAATCTAAAGTATAATGACTTACGATATTTGTGTTACATGCTTCATTATACATGATTTATGGGCTTTATATATCAGACTTATTCAAGCTATGTGAGTCATTCCTGATTGCATGTATGATTTGATTAAAGAGTATTGATATTGTTTTATGTAAATGCATACACCCCCATATACTCTGTACATTCCCAAGTGTAGATCCACATATACGTCTATGTGTTACATTGTCTTATAATGTATATTCAAGTGCTCAATCCCAGGCTTGTTAATGATATCTGAGTACCTTTGTCTATATCTCCAGAGCGGTGAGTCCTCATAGTTCGAGGACCTATCCTAAGAAATTTTAGAGTTTAGTAGACATATTATTGCTTTCAGTTTAATTTAAGTCAGTTAGGGAATTGTCCCAATGGCTCTCTATTTCATGGTGTAGTAGAGGGTTTGTTAGACTCGTAATCAAATTCTTAGTATGTCGAGATTTCTAGTTTTATGGTCATTTAGACCAAGATTTTCTTCGTATTTCCTAGCATTTGATATGGCACTACTAGTGTTTTGTTTATTTCATATCAAATTGAGTTATTATATGTTGTAATAGGCTTAAAGGGTTAGGTTGGGGATACTGGTATCCTTAAGCACTGTGTGACATCCCGGGAGGTGATTTTGGGTTGTTACAAATTTAGTATCATAGCCTAAGGTTAAAGGAGTCCTAGCGAGTCTGACAAGCCATGTTGAGTAGAGTCTTGATCATCGATGTGAAGCGCACCATATCTATGAGCAAGAGGCTATAAAATATTTTAGGAAAAAGTTGTTTCTGTCTTTCAGATTCTATAATGCCTACAGTTGTGCCTCTCATCTAATCATTTATGCTTTTTTATTTTAGAAAATGCCTCCCTAAAGAGCAAATGCCCATAGAAATAATAATGAGAAACCCCAGCCTGTTGATCCCTCGAATGAGATAGTTTCTCATGCTGAGTTTTGGGTGGCCTTTCAGAAGTTAGCCCAAGTAGTCACCGCCAATGTTCTGGCCAATAACCAGGCCATAGTTGCAAATCAGTAAGGAGGTGATTTAGCTGCTGCTAGGATTCGTGATTTTATGCAAATGAATTCGCCAGAGTTTTATAGTTCTAAGGTAGGTGAGGACCCATAATTATACATTTAAGAGGTGAGAAAGATCACACAGGTGATGCATATTTTTGAGGAATAAAGTGTTGAGCTGGTATTTTACAGGTTGAAAGACATTGATTATGACTGGGTTGTAGCGTCGAAGAAGGGTAGAGGTGAGGGTGTTGTTCCTATGACTTGGCAGGTATTCCAAGAGGCATTCTTGGACAAGTTCTTACAACTTGAGATAAGGGAAGAAAAGATTGAAGAGTTTATGAATTTAAGGCAGGGCTCCATGACTGTTGAGGATTTCTACTTGAAGTTCAACCAATTGGCCAAGTATGCTAATGATTTGATTTCTGACACTCGAGCTAGTGTGAGCAAGTTTATGATAGGTGTTTCTAGTTTTGTACTGAAAGAGTGTAGGACGATGATGCTAAATAGGGGTATGGATCTAGCTAGGTTGATGATGCATGCATAGTAGATAGAGGCGGATAAGATAAGTGAGAGAGATAGAGTGAGGGGTAACAAGAGGACTAGATCCGAGCAGCATGAGTATAGTAAGGCTAGGTCCCATAGAGCAAACCACCCACAATTTCAAAGTCATTCGTCTATGCCAGCACCTTCATCAGCTAGTGCTCCTACTCATAGAGCCAAGCAGGAGCAAGGGAATAGGTCTTCTATATCTAGTTCATAGAATAGTGTAAGTAATAGACCCCACTATACTCCTTGTGCTAAGTGTGATATAGATTATCCCAGTGAGTGTTTAGCATAGTTGAGGGATTTTTTTGGTTGTGGAAAGTTGGTCCATAAACTTAAAGATTATCCGTATGCTAGGTAGGGGAACAGAGATGCCAGACCTCAAGGGCGCTTCATCTAGCACTACTGGCGGTTAGTGCAAAAATAGATTCTATACCTTACCATCTCATCAGGAGCAGGAGGACTCTCCCAATGTTGTTACTGATATGCTCCCTGTCTTTTACTTTGATGTTTATGTGTTGTTGGACCCCAGGTCAAGTTTCTCTTATGTGACCCCATTAGTCACTATAAATTTTGAAATGAGTCCCAAAAATACTCCTGAGCCTTTCCTAGTTTCCATACCAGTAGGGGAGTCAGTGGTTCCTAAGCAAGTGTATAAAAATTATCCTGTTACTATTTTTCATAAAGTCATATTTCCTAATTTGATAGAGTTAGACATGGTGGATTTTGACCTTATTCTGGGTATGGATTAACTTTATTCTTGTTATGCATCTTTAGAATGTCATATCCGTGTGTTCAAGTTTTAGTTTCCTTATGAACCAGTTTTTGAGTGGTCTGGGAGTTTGGTATCTCTTAAGAGTCATTTTATCTCCTATCAAAGCAAAAAAGCTAATCTCCAAAAGTTGCATCCATCACCTAGTTAGAGTTAAAGACACTAAGTCTGAGGCTCCAACTATTCAGGCAGTTAACATTGTTAATGAGTTTCCTGATGTTTTTCTAGAATATTTCCTAGGGGTACCTCCTAATAGAGAGATAGAATTCAGGATTGACCTTCTTCTCAACACTCAGCCAATTTCTATCCCGCCTTATCGTATGGCACCTGCAGAGCTTAAGGAGTTGAAAGAGCAAGTCAAAGATCTTTTAGATAATGGTTTCATAATGCCAGTATTTCTCACTGGGACACACCTATTTTATTCATGTGAAAAAAAGATGGTTCTTTGCATATGTGCATTGACTATCATCAGCTTAATAAGGTCACAGTAAAAAATAAGTATCCTCTTCCAAAAATTGATGACCTGTTTAGTCAGTTGGAAGGTGAAGGTTATTTCTCTAAGATAAACCTTAGTTCCGGCTATCACCAGTTTAAAGTGATGGAATGTGATATCCCAAAGACAACTTTCCAAACCCGCTATGGTCACTTTGAGTTTCTAGTCATGTTTTTTGGGCTAACCAATGCCCCAACAGCCTTTATGGACCTCATGAATCGAGTGTTCAAGTAATATCTTGATATGTTTGTCATTGTTTTCATAGATGACATCCTTGTGTACTCCCGTATTAAGAACGACTATATAGATCACCTTAGAATTGTCTTGCAAACTTTTAGAGATCACCAGTTGTTCGCCAAATTTAGTAAGTGTGAATTTTTGCCAAGATCAGTAGCCTTTTTGGGTCATATCATTTCAGCTAAAGGAATTAGAGTTGATCTCCAAAAGACAAAATTTGTAAGAAATTGGCCTGGACCTATTTCCCTATCTGACATTAGAAGTTTCTTAGGTTTAACTAGTTACTACCACCGTTTTATTAAAGGTTTCTCTTCTATTGTGTCTCTCATGACCCGATTGACCCAAAAAAATGTTAAGTTCCTGTGGACATATTCCTATGCGAAGGGTTTTCAGGAGTTGAAGACTCGACTTAGTTCAGATCCTGTGTTGACTTTTCATGATGGTACAGATGGTTTTATAGTGTATTGTGATGCCTCTAGAGTTGGTTTGGGTTGTGTGTTGATGCAAAGAGGTAAGGTTATAGCCTACGCCTCTTGACAGTTGAAGCCGTATAAAAATAACTACCCAACCCATGATCTTGAATTAGCTCCTGTGGTCTTTGCTTTGAAAATTTGGAGACACTATTTTTATGGTGTCCATGTTAATGTGTTTACTGATCAAAGAGCCTGCAGTATGTGTTTACCTAGAGGGAGTTGAATGTTAGGTAGAAGAGGTAGTTAAAGTTGCTAAAAAATAATGATATGAGTGTGTTGTATCACCCGAGCAAGGCCAATATGGTGGCAGATGCCCTTAGCAGGTTGTCTATGGGTAGTGTTGATCATGTAGAGGATGGTAAAAAAAGGTTAGCTCGTGTTGTACATTGTCTGGCTAGATTGGGTGTTAGGTTTCTTGGTTCAGCTGAAGAAAGTACTTTGGTCCAAAGTAGTTTCAAATCCACTTTAGTTTTGAAAGTGAAGGAGAAGCAAGACCGAGATCCTAGTTTGGTCAGACTAAAGGAGTCAGTTAAGGACCAAAAGGTAGAGGTTTTCTTCCAAGGGGGAGATGACATGTTGAGATTGCATGGTAGGCTGTGTGTTCCATGTTTTGATGATTTAAGGTAGAGGATTATGGCTGAAGCACATGGCGCGTGGTATTCCATTCATCCCGACGCTTCCAAAATATACCGCGACTTGTGAAAAATCTATTGGTGGGGCGGTAAGAAGAAGGATATAGCTGAGTTTGTAGCAAAGTTGCAACATGCCAAAAAGTTAAGGTAGAGCACCAAATACATGGTGGTGTGATGCAAGAGTATGGTATACCCACTTGGAAGTGGGAAGAGGTGAAAATGGACTTCATGACTAGTTTACCTTTTTTGCGTCGTTATCAGGATTCTATTTGGGTTGTTGTAGATAGGATGACTAAGTCTGCACATTTCTTACCCATGCATACATCTTATGTAGTTTAGGATTATTCTAGGTTGTACATCCGAGAGTTTGTCAAGTTGTATGGAGTTCTCTTATTTATCATTTTGGATAGGGGTACTTAATTTACTTCTCTGTTTTGGAGAGTGTTTCAGCAGGGTCTTGGTACCCAAGTTTATTTTAGTTCTACTTTTCATCCGCAGACAGATGTTCAAGCTGAGAGGACCATTTAGACTCTAGAAGATAAGTTGAGGACATGTGCACTTGATTTCAAAGGTAGTTGGGATGAGCATTTGCCATTGATAGGATTTTCTTATAACAAAAGTTACCATGCTAGCATCGAGATGGCACCATTTGAGGCTTTGTATGGTAGAAGATGTAGATCACCCTTAGGTTGGTGTGAAGTGGGTAAAGCTACTGTGATTGGGCCTGATGCAGTGTTTGAGGCTATGGAGAAAGTTAATTTGATTAGAGAAAGGTTGAAGATAGGTCAGAGTCATCAAAAGTCATATGCCGATATGAGGAAAAAAGGTCTTGAGTTTAAGGTGGGTGATTTGGAGTACTTAAAGATTTCACCCATGAATGGGGTGAAGAGGTTTGGCAAAAAAGGGAAGCTTAGTCCCTGTTATGTTGGCCCCTATAGAGTTTTGAGCCGTGTTGGGAAAGTAACCTATAAAGTTGAGTATCCCGCAGAGTTTTCAGCCATTCATCCTATTTTTTATGTCTCCATGCTTAAGAAGCATATTGGTGATTCTGTTGTAGTGGATCCTTCGTAGAGTGCTGATATTCAAAATAGTATTTCATTCAATGATATTCTTGTTGAGATCCTAGATTTTCAAATCCGTAGACTGGGGAGCAAAGAGGTTCCCTTGGTCAAAGTTTTGTGGCAGAACCATTTAGTTGAGGGCGCTACTTGGGAGACAGAAGCAGACCTGCAAGACAAGTACCCACACCTCTTTTCTGTGAGTTCAGATCATGCTGAAAGTATTATTCTACCTTACTTCGGCCCTTTTAAATCTAAAGTTCAGCTATATATTTATTCTTGCATGAGTTCTTGAAATTTTTGAAGTATTCAAGAGTTTAGAAAGATTTTGACCCGTTTAGCAAATTGCTTCAGCTATGTGTACTCAGTTTTTCCTATGTTCTTGGTCTAACAAGTGACATTCGAGGACGAATGTTCTCAAGGGGGGGATATTGTAATACCCCAGATTTTCTCTAAGTTGAGTTTCATCTTTAAGAAGAGTAAGGGCTGACTTCCCAAGTGAGAAATATTTTAAACCATGTAGAATTTCTGTAATATCGAATTTTTGTCATTTAAATAATTGAATTAGCTTTCCAACGATACCAATTTCGTCCAAATCCGGTATCGAGGTGAGAAGTTTTGGCCGTTTTACTGAGAGTTGTTGGAACCGCCCAGGTGCGACGGACAGGTTGACGGACCATCGAGTTTGCGACGGACCATCACAACCAAGGCAATGACTCCCTCTTTTAGCCCAAGTGCGACGGCTAATACGATTGGCCATTAAGCTAGCGACAGACTATCGCAACTAAGGCAGTGTGGTTTTCAGACGAACGTGCAATGGACGATCCGATGGACCGTCAGATTAGCGACAAACCATCACTCCGACCATTGCAAATCATGTTCAGTATTTTCAAGTTATTTTTAAAAGGATCTTTTGGGTCTTTCCCCTTTTAATACCCTGATATATTCAAAACAAAGCAGTTAGCCTCATTATCTCCAAAAACATCCAAGACCTAGGGTTTCTCCATTAAGAGAAAATCCAAAACCTTTCTTTAAGAAATTCAAGAACTCACCATACATTCCACAAATTGAGTTGAGATTTGAGTTCCCCAAGTCCAAGGCCTCAAGAACCCTCCCTCAAAGAGTTAGAGAAAGAGTTTTAAACAAGGGAGGGTTAGAGAAAGAGTTTTAAACAAGCTTGTACATACAATTACACAATCTAAGGTATTTGAGGTTTTAAATAAGGGTAATCCTCTCACCCTTGTTCCCAAAGACTTATTTTAAAATATAAGTTTTTTGCAATTTATGAGATTTTACATAAAATTGAATTAGGATTTTTCATCCATTGTTATTGGTTGCAAGCTTTTGATGTTTCTCATGAATTGAAAGTTAAATGACATGATTTTACATGTTTTGTTTAGAAATTGAAACTGGGTTTATACCCTATATTATTATTCTTTGATAATTTAATGGTTGCAGTGCTCTAGAAATTGAAGTATATGAGTACGTTGAGATTTTGAGACGAATTGCTGTAAATTCCAGATTTCTATATGATTTATGAGTCCATATGATATCTAGTATGCATTTTGATGAGTCTTAACTTGAGAATTGATTATGGGTCATTAAGACCTACTTTAGATTTGTAATTTCATGAACTTTTGTGCTATAAGCACCCATGATTTGAGTACTTTGAGATTATTGAGAAAGTTTTGAACTTAATGGTCATAGTAGCCTAGAAAACCACTTTACTACATGAGATTACAGATTTTATAGTTGGGTTCTTTATGAACCACTAGATTAGTTTTAAAGTTGATTTCCATGAGATGAGTGTAGCTAACTAAAGGGAGTAGTATTTAGCACCGAGTTTGGTAAGTTTCTATGGTTTCATACCCCAGAACTATGTGCCACCGTAGGATTGAGATTAATGGGCCTAAGGCCGAGATAGTGATCACTGAGTTGAGGTTATACTCCCTAAAAAGTGTATGATGCCTCTCCCCAACGTGAGGTTTCTTCCTTAGGAGGATAAAACATTGGACTCCATATAGCTTGAATGGTTTATGTCGGTTAAGAGAACTTCCCTGCTAGTAAAAAGTAAATAAACAGCTTTTGAGTATTTATCCCTAATAGTAAGATTTTCAAAGTAGTTTCTTGAAGTAAAATTTTCCCAAGAAGAAAGTAGTTTTCTCTACTAGTAAGAGTTATAAAATTTTGAGTTCCATATGTCTTGAGTTTAAAAGAGTTCTAAGTTCTTGAGTATTAAAGAAGTTTAACTCTCCATGATATATATGCATGAGTTTGAAAGTATTGTTTAAATCTTTCTTTAGTCTTCAAGTAATGAGAATAAGGGAAGAGTTTTGATTTTAAAGCTAAAGTATAATAACTCACGAGATTTGTATTACATGCTTCATTATACATAATTTATGAGCTTTACATTTCAGACTTATTCAAGTTATGTGAGTCATTCCTAATTGCATGCATGATTTGATTAAAGAGTATTGATATTGCTGTATGTAAATACATACCCCCCCATATACTTAGTACATTCCCAAGTGCTGATCCACATATACGTCTACGCTCTACATTGTCTTATAATGTAGGTCAGGTGTTCAGTCCCAGCCTCGTTAGTGATTTCCAAATACCTTTGTCTACATCTCTACAGTGGTGAGTTCTAATGGTTCGAGGACCTATCTTCAGATATTTCAGAGTTTTAGTAGATATATTATTGGTTTCAGTTCAGTTTGAGTCAGTTGGGGACCTGTCCCAATGACTCTCTAGTTCATGGAGTAGTAGAGGCTTTGCCAGACTAGTTATCAAATTGTTAATATGTTTAGATTTCCAATTTTGTGGTCATTTGGACCGAGAGTTTTCTTCGTATTTCCTATCATTTGATGTGGCACTACTAGTATTTTTATTTATTTCATCTCGAATTAAGTTATTATATGTAGTAATAGGCTCAAAGTGTTAGCTTGGGGCTACTGGTAGCCTTAAGCACCGTGTGACGTCCCGGTAGGTGATTTTGGATCGTTACAAACTTGTTATCAGAGCCTAAGATTTAAGGAGTCCTAGGGAGTCTAACAAACCACATTGAGTAGAGTCTTGATCATCGGTGTGAAGCACGCCACATCTATGAGCAAGAGGCTATAAAATATTTTAGGAAAAAGTTGTTTCTTTCTTTTAGATTCTATCATGCCTACAGTTTTCCCTCTCATCTAATAATTCGTGCTCTCTTATTTCAGAAAATGCCTCCTTGAAGATCGAACGCCCGCAGAAACGTTAACGAGCAACCCCATCCTATTGATTCCTTGAATGAGACAGTGTCTCATGCTAAGTTTTGGGTGGCCTTTTAGGAGTTAGCCCAAGAAGTCACCGCCAATGTTCAGGCCAATAACAAGGCCGCAGTTGCAAATAAGAAAGGATGTGATTAAGCTGCTGCTAGGATTTGTGATTTTATACAGATGAATTTGCCAGAGTTTTATGGTTCTAAGGTAGGTGAGGACCCACAGTCATACCTTGAGGAGGTGAGAGAAATCACATAGGTGATGCATGTTTTTGAGAAAGAAAGTGTTGAGCTGGCGTCTTATAGGTTGAAAGACATTGCTTATGACTGGGCTGTAGTGTGAAAGAAGGGTAGAGGTGAGGGTGTCGCTCCTATGACTTGGCAGGTATTCCAAGATGCATTCTTGGACAAGTTCTTTCCGCTTGAGATAAGAGAATCAAAGATTGAGGAGTTTATGAACTTAAGGCAGGGCTACATAACTGTTAAGGAGTATTGCTTTAAGTTCAACCAATTGGCTAAGTATGCTTCTAATTTGATTTCTGATAGCTGAGCTAGTATAAGAAAGTTGGTGATAGGTGTTTTTGGTTTGGTACTGAAATAGTATAGGACAACGATGCTGAATAGGGATATGGATCTAGCTAGGTTGATGATGCATGCACAACAGATAGAGGTTGATAAGATAAGAGAGAGAGATAGAGTGATGGGTAACAAGATGACTAGATTTGAACAGCATGAGTATAGTCAGGATAGGTCCCATGGAGGGAACCTCGCACAGTTCTAGAGTCATTTGTCTTTGCAGTGCCTTCATTAGCTAGTGCTCCCGCTCCTAGAGGCAGGCACGAGCAACAAAACGGGTCTTGTATGTCTAGGTCACAGAATAGTGTAAGTATCAGACCCTGCTATCCTTCTTGTGCTAAGTGTGGTAAAGATTATCCCGTTGAATGTTTAGCAGAGCTGGTGGGTTGTTTTAGTTATGGCAAGCTAGGCCACAGATTTAGAGATTATCCACATGCTAGGCAGGGGAACAGAGATGCCCGACCTCAGGCACAGACTACTAGTGGACCAACTCCTGTACCCAGTACCAACCCTACCTAGGTGCTTCATCTAGCACTACTGGAAATTAGTGCTAGAATAGATTCTATGCCTTACCATCTCATCAGGAGAACGAGGACTCTCCCGATGTTGTTACTGGTATGCTCCATGTATTTTACTTTATTGTTTATGTGCTGTAGGACCCCGGGTCAAGTTTCTCTTATGTGATTCCATTAGTCACAGTGAATTTTGAAATGAGTCCCAAAAAGATTCCTGAGCCTTTCATAGTTTCCACACCAGTAGGGGATTCAGTGGTTGCTAAGTAAGTATACAGAAATTATCCTTTTACTAATCTTTATAGAGTCATATTTGCTGATTTGGTCGAGTTAGACATGGTGGATTTTGACCTTATTCTGGGTATGGATTGGTTTCATTCTTGTTATGCATCTATTGACTATCGTACCCATGTGGTCAAGTTGTAGTTTCCAAATGAACCAGTTTTTGAGTGTTCCGAGAGTTCGGTATCTCCAAAGAGTCATTTTATCTCCTATCTCAAAGCCAAAAGGCTAATATCCAAAGGTTATATCTATCACCTAGTTAGAGTTTAAGACACTAAGTCCGAGGCTCCAACTATTCAGGCAGTCAACATTATTAATAAGTTTCCTAATGTTTTTTTTGAAAGATCTCCCTGGGGTACCTCCCGATAGACATACTCGTCCAGAGGATATAACTGGATGGGTGAGGGGCTGGCTGAGTTCCTATTCTTCTTCCATTCTTCTTGGGAGACATGTTTTGTTAATAGAAGGAAGAAACGGATTTGACTGTGAGTCTAACTTGAGATCTTGCTCAATTGCACGACATGAATACTTGAAAGAAGGAAAACTTTTCCTACACGCCTTATAGCCTCTCATACATAAGTGTGGTGTGCTACACACCCATGCATAAGAATCTAGTTGACATGACTTTTAGACTTCCTAGGATACCTTAAAACCTTAGACTCTGATACCATATTTGTAATGACCCGATACGACCCCTAGTTGTTACATGGTGGTTAAGGTCCCGAGAGACGACTAGCTAATCTATGAGCTGGTACTTGCTTTGAGCACTGACTAATATAATCATGAATCCAAAAGAATAATTGAAATACTATAAGGTTTTAATAATGAAATAACTACTAAATTATGAATCTGATTAAAATACTAAAATCTGAATAGTCTGAATAGCTAACTGAAGTGTCTGAAAAGCCTCTAAACTAGATACTATAAGTTGATGGGATAGGCCCCAACTAACTCTACTAACTATTGATATAAAGGCATGAGGCAATATAATCTGTCCTTGGATAGTGACGACTCACCACTGCTACTAATAATCTGAGAATCTAGGTGGGATCCTGAAACTGAGCGTCAGCACCTATGATATGAGACATCATAGCGTAAAAGAAAAGGTATGCGATAAGTACTTTGAATGCATTGGTATGCTAAATAAAGTAGGCTGATATGTATGGTCTCATGAATAGGAGTGATAATAATTAACTGGACATACATGTAAATCATAGAGTATTGAATAAATAGCATGGAATTTGTAGATACTGAAAATATAGGAAAATCTGTAAATACTGTGGATGCATGACCAAGCATATAACATGAACTAAGTAAAATCTGTAAATTGATATACTGAGATAACTAAAATCTATATGCTTTGGTCAAACAACACTAAGATTAGATAACTGAGCTGGGATTGTAATTGAGACTATATTTGAGATATAAGAGGTATCATTTAACCAACATTCCCTAATTTGAGCTAATCGGGGCCCAACCTATAACCCTAGTTAGAAAAGTGTTAATACCGTGCCACGGGTAGTAACAATAGTTGTGTGGATCCACTAAACTGATATAATGTCCAAAGGACAAAGGGTGTCAAGCCTGAACTGAAGGGTGACCCCTGCGAGATAGTCAAGCCCAGTCTGACGGGTGACTACTCATATACTATGCTGACTACGTTGTTCTGGAGTATAAGGACTGCTACTAATAACTTTTCCTATCTGACAGGGAAGCTGCCATACCTACACTCGCTCGGTGCTAAATTCTACTCCAAACTGAAAGACACTAAGATACTAGACTGTTCTGAGTTGAATAACTAATATCTAACTATTTTGATAATGCTTATAGTATAATCTGAAGACTATTCTGTAATGTACTGAGGATATACTAAATAAATAGATATGGTTTTTGGGTGTTCAATACCCCCAGGACTTAAAACAATAATACTAAAAAGACACTAAAGCTTGAAGGCCAAACATGAAGGCTCTTATTAAATAAATCACTCTTGTAGTCATTTTATCAAATACTTGTACTTTATAGTTTAGTCAATTCATATGAATAGTATAAACATTGAAATAATAGCATGACTTCAACATTTATAACACTAAATCATGATCTTATTCAAAGAATGACAATATTAAAACATGGGGGATTTGATAACAATGATAATTCCATTAAAGTGTGGTATAAAATTAATATTCATGGATGTTCATGGAGATTCATAGTTTTAAATCACAATTTAATATCATAAATCTTGAAAAGATAATAGATTTATAATTAAAATGGATACTTTGACACCATGAATGAAAGGAATCCATGGATGAACATCTAACATACCTGTGATTTATAATTAAAATGGATACTTGGACTCCATGGATGTAAAGAATCCATGGATGAACATCTAACATACCTATGATGATAAATTTGGAAGATTGATGGAGAGTTCTTCAGATTTGGCCTTGTTTCTTGAGAGCTAGGGTTTCTTGTTATTAAATGAGGGGACTTTTAATTTGAGAGAAAGGGAATAATGATGAGTATTTAGGTCAATTAGGGGTCACATTTCATGTTTAGGGCGAGTTTAGGGCTTAGGAAAAAGTCCTAAATACCCTTAAACAAATTTAAAAACACAAGCTGAAAACTGAAATTCCAATTTTTGGCCTTGGCGTGATGTGCCACTATCGTGCCAAGCCACTGGAAAAGGGACAACTAGGACCTATACAAACTCTGCGATGCACCACCACCGCGATAAGCCTGTGGATGCCATTTTGACCATCTCCGCGACGTGCCATGATCGTATAGGCCCACTAAAAATTGAAAATGGGAAATTGGCCTGCTCCGTGATGTTCCATGATCGCGGAGTCACACTGGAAATAAAAATATGTCAAATTGACCTATGGCGCAATGCACTAAAGGTTAAAATGACGGAGTTTTGCGACTAAAACTTAAAATTGCCATAACTTCTTACCCGATTATCGGATTTGGACTAATTTTATATAGTTGGAAAGATAATTGAATTTTCTATGAAATGGTAGGCTCTAAACTGAAAAATAATGATTGTTTCAAAAATTTCATATATGAATACTCATGTATTAGGACTTAGATTATGCTAGGGAAATACGAGGTGTTACAACTCTATAAGCTGAACACATGACTATTTGTCTAAAATTCTTTAAATCATAATGAATTATTGGGACAAGCCCCAACTAACTCAGACAGACTAAACTAAAAGAATACGGAAATAAATACTTTTAACTAGTCCTCGTATGATAAGGAATCACCAAAAACTGCTACTGAATATGGTACCAAACCATACTAAGTGTAATCTGGGTGCTGAGCATTGGAACCTATATTATAAGATAATATAGCATAAGAAAGTATGCAGTCATTACTTTGGATTTACTAAGTATGTGAAATAGGAAAACTAACTAGTATAAGCTGAACATGAATGCATGAAATATGGTAAATTTAATACAGAACAAGTATAAACATGTACTGAATGAAGAATGAATAAATGAATACAAGGTCATGCAAAATCAAAAAGTTGAACATAAGTGAGGACTTTAGGAGATAACAATAACTGACATAATCTAATTTGAGCAAATTGGGGTCCAACCAGTAACCCCAGTTGGATGGTGTTTAGTACCTTGCTAAGGGTACAAACACTAGCTAGCATAGATCCACTAAAATGATGTCCCGAAGGACTAAGGTATCAGTCCTCAACTAGCGGGTGACCCCTTATAACCTATGGTGGGGGCCATAGTTTATAACTTAGGGACTTCTACTAAAGGTCTTATGCCTAGCTAACGGGTATGCTTTTTTCCCTGCATTCACTTGGTGCTAAGTACTACTCCGAACTTAATGACACTGAAAACTAAATTACTCATTATAATTACATTCTAAAAAAATATCAATAATGGATAACCTGAAGTTGTCAAAGACATGTAAACTGATATATATATAAGATTCCCTAGGTATCGATTGTTCATAGCCCACCATGTCTGACTAATGCAACTAAACATAATAATATTAAAATCTAGCCATGAGAAATTTAATAATTCAAGCAAAAACTTAATGATTTATCAATAAAAAGGGGAATTTATGATTCTGAGTATGGAAAGATGCTAAAATTATGGGAAAATATGTACTCATTGTCTAATTAAAAGAATAGACTGGCATTTCAAGAAAACTCATACTTTCCATGGAAACTTAAACTTAAAGGGTAAATTAAACTTACGTGTTGAGAAAATCTCTGGGACTCAATGGGTGAAAGGAACCTATTGATAAAATCTCACATGCCTGGAGATGAATTTCTTGAAGAACTCCTTTGAATTTGGGCTTGAAGTTGAGGAACCCTAAGTTGGCTTTTGGAGAAAAATAATTGCCTTTTTCTTGGTGTCAATTGAATTTATGACTTAATGAAGAATTTGGGGAATTTTCGCTTATGTTCCAACCTTGGAAAATCCTAAGCATTGTAGCTTTGGGGGTTAAAGAGTGGCAAAAGATAAACATCCCCTTTTTAAATTATTTACGAATTTTAGGGAAACAGTTTCTATGACTCAAGCTACGACTCATAGGTCTAGTCACGAGTTGTAGCCTAGAGTCGTGACCTGATGACCTATGCCTAGGGTCCTTACTATTATGACAATGACTCTTTTTTTGAGAACTCATTTAGTCCAAACACGAGTCATCATGAAGGGTGATTGTCAAGAGGCTAATTTCTTGGTCCCTCACTGCAGTGACAATGAGTCTTGCCATGACATATTGGGTCCTGACAATGAGTCATTGCTAGAGTTGTTGTCACTGGTAGTTTGATAGATAAAGCCTTAGAAAATTTTCCATCACTTTTTACTATGATCTCTGATTAGGGTGAGATCGGTAGCGCTGGAAAGCTAATTTAATGGTCTATAAGCTGGTGAGTTTAAAGCTTAAAACTTGTGGTATTACATTTAGTAGTTATGAGTATAAAGTATTGTATTAAGTTTCTAAACCTTGGATTCATCTTCTTTTTTAGCTAATTTATGAGAGTTTTTATTTAAATGTATTTTAGATCTAATTTATGGCCAACATATAATTTGTTTCTATGATTTATTATGAATTTTAACACCTCTTTGCATCAGGTACAATATGGTTTGGTTTTTCACTTTATAGTTGGGTATGGTTACCTTGAATTCCAATTTGAGTCCGACATCTGGTTATGATATTTTATGAGTTCTGGTACTATTTAATATTGTTCTGGAGATGGGATTCCTCTATGTTTTGGTTCAATTTCAGCATCTGATTATGAGTTATGTTGTATATCATATATGTGTCCTCTTGTTATTACCCACTATTTCTATTTTGAATAGGACATATAGTTTCTTATTATTATCCACCACTACCAATTCGATCTCGTCACTGGGTGTCACGTTAGTTTCAGTTGGGGTGGGTTCAAAGTTGATGCATATTTGGAGGGTTTCTCTAGTTTCTTGGTATTGGTTTAGCTATGAATTATTTATAACTTTCTTGAAATTATTTTTTATGTGTCCTACAGGCTTATAGGGGCATGGTTGGGTTAATTGTCTTCTTTTGTATGCCTGGCAAGCTTATGAGGGCCCAATTAGCTTATGTTTGGTTTGCCTTCTCATTACTGAGTTACTTATCTTTTTGTATGACTTTTACTTATTCCTTTATCACATTTTTGTAGATTTATAGTTGTTTACCTTTCCATTTCTATTTACTATTGAATTAGACTATCCCCTCGTATTTTAGTATACTTTTCCTACATAGAGCTTAGTCGGTTGATGATGACTACTGAGTACCAATTTTTTTGGTACTTTTACTACATTTTTGTATCTTTTTGCTAATATAATTTGAGTACTAGAAGCTGACATTGACGTGATTCCTCTTTCGGCTTAGGGTGAGCTTGCTCTCGTCTGAGGCTTATCCTACTCCATCTGATCTAGTTTAGTCATTTTTTACTCGCGACTGCTTGGTACATATTGTGTATATATTGAATACTGTGCTGTACTCAAGGTATTTTTTAGTAGTGGCTCTATCACCGATCTTACAAGGTCAAGGGAGGGATTTATTTGTATATTTTGGTGCTCTTCCTTCTTCTATTTGATATATTTTTTATGTTCTCTTTCCATTTCCCATTTATTATTACTACTGTTATCATTTATATCTAGTCTTCTCTAGTTTCTTCCTGTTAGCCCATTACCTTTGTTTCTAGGCTATGGCTTTCCTACTGGTGGACACGGTAGGTGCCATTACGACTTGAGAAATAGGATCGTGAAAACTTAGGTGGTCTAGGTGCTATTGTGTGGTTTACAGTGTTGCACTCATTCATATCCAATAAAAATGAAAGAATGATCAAGAATTAAGTTACACACAGAGCTCATTTTACTTTTGGAGAAGGAACTACATCAGAGGGGAACTTTTGTTTGTTGAACGAGTGATTCAAAAGAGAATAGAAGTTACTCAGCTTTGTTTTTGGTATTTTACTGCTTTTTCCACAATTCTAGGGTAGTTATTTTTTTGGCTCTTACGTTTCTCATTTCACATTAAAGCACTACCAAGTTAGTTCCATTTTATTTCAAATTTTAGTTGAATGAAATCACTCAAGGAAACTACAGTTCCCAAATCCTTCAGTCTCTTAAGTGTCCGATATATTTCACCATCATTTTCCCTTAACTTTCTTCTTTCCTTTTCAATATTTTGTTGTTTTCGAGAGAGCTTGATATCCTTTTCTCCAATATTTGTAGTATCATTGCATGTTTAGATTCAGAAGACCAAGTAATATGAAAACACCATGGCATCTAATGGAAGTTCTTTGAACATATATTAGTCATCCCTTTTTTATAGGACGACGCTATCATTTCAACAGCATCAAGATGAAGACTTTATTTAACTCACAAGATCTTTGGACTTGATAGGGAGTATGTAGATCCAAACAAAGAGCAGCAACTGAAGGAAAATAGAAAGAATGATGTAAAGGCATAAGCCTTCAACAGGCAACCCACGAGACAGTGTTATCCTGATTGCAACAACCACCACTTTTAGGAAAGAATGGAGAATATTGCAAACTGAATTTCAAGGCTCCTCAAAGGTAATATTTGTAAAACTCCAAATTCTTCAACATGAGTTTGAAACTTTAATCATGAAATAAAATCAATCTACGTATGGATTCTATTTTAGAGCAATGACTATTATCAGTCAAATGAGGTCGGAGACCATATAACTGATCAAACTGTCGTTGCAAAAGATTTATGGAGTTTAACTCTTAATTGTGATGGCTGAAATTGATGATTCTGATGATTTGTCAAAATTTTCAGGTAATGAATTGACGAGTTCTTTACAAGAACATAAGGAAGGGATAAATAGGTCAACATAAAAGAATAAAGAAAAAACATTTCAATATAAGGTAAAGTGTCACGATCCGAGCTGAGGCCCTGGCCAGGACAGACATCATGAACTAAAAAGCACGAGAGACCCCTTAACATACTATCATAAGCATAATTCATATGAAATAAAAGTGCATAAGATAAACTAAAACATGGAAAGGCTAATAATCAAATTTAATTATATCATATCGTCAATCCATGAACACCTAAATCCAATCTAAATTAGACAACGAAGCCTTTACCAAAAATCACTAGTTTTTCTAAGTTAGGACAAGGTCGGCTCTCGGCTGGACCATGAAACTGAATGAAAACAACATATGTATAAAATGACTTTCAAAGTAAGGGAGGCTTGCCAACTCTAAATTTTTGAATGTAATCTATTGCGGAGTTGGACTACAAAACTGTGCCTCAAAACCTACATTATGAGACAATGCAACCACTATGAGTTCAGTTAATACTTGAAATGTATTGGTATGCAGAACAATCCAAAAACAACATATATTTTATATACAATAATCAAGAGCATTATGAAAATAGTTCAACCTAATAGAGACCAAAATTATATGGGTATACTTAGAAAGCTTCAGTCAACCTCGTAAAACATATACTTAAATCTTTGAATTAATTCTTAGCTAGATGGTACACCCTACATCTATACAATTCCATGGGCTATATAGAATCTCCCATTAACTCGGCGGCCAAGCCACCAATCTGAGTTTGCCGGAAGGATTTGGGGTCTCTAATCTCTAATATGCCAAAAGGACATAGTAAGCATACAATCCATATTTTAGGACATAATAAACTTGCATCGGCAAACACGATTTCCGACAATGAGTTCTTCAACTCATGGCTCTTTCGAGTAACCATCAAATCTCTTTAAATATAGTTTTAGCCTCTTGAAAATCATAAGCTTATACATATAAAATTTCATCTCTTGCTCTGTTAAAAGTAGTTCAAATCAAGGTATTGTCATACCCAGTCTTGTAAGTCATATCATATCATATCATATCATATCGTATCATATCATATCATATCATATCATATCATATCACTAGACCTTCTTATTTAAAACATTATTATTGACCAGGAAGATGATTTAATTATCATTAAAGAGTTCTCTTTTGAAATGAACATATAGGTTTAGGCAAAATAATTTCCTTTCAAGATATAACTCTTAGGTGGCCACCTCTTTCTTAATTGATAAAAGTTTCACAATAACCAAGAGTATTTTGATATCCATAAAATGCTCTCCAAAAATCATATATGAAATCAGTCTATAAATTGACAAAAGATCATTCGAAATATCAATCTTTCCATATTCAATTAAGAACCCATAACACTTCTAAAACACATAATTATTAACATAAAATTTGGGTTCAAAATTCAAACACTTCAAAACCCATAGCATATACATGTAATTAAAATCCTAAGTTTTTAGAAAACTCTATATTAAATACTTGGATTGATTATAAGAATGAGGATTTCATAATTTATGCTTTTTCAATCAACTTCAAAGCCATGACTCATACATATACAACATAGGGATTATTAAAAATCATTATAGTTACGCCCATGAGTGTTAGGACAGTTCTAAATACCATGGAATAGAGAGAACATAACATAAATTTATCATTAGAGCTTATAATCCTCAAACCCTAGGTAGTTTTCTCCTCTCTTTCTATTAGAATGATGATTAGGGAATTCCTGGGGTGTAAAGATATTTTTAAGGCCCTAAATTCATATATAAGCGATTAGGAATGACTTAGGGATTTAAAAGACCCTGAAGCCCTTAAAATATTACAAAAATGAAACACTTTTGATGCATGGGGAGGGGGTTCATGATGCGACCCACCATTGCAAAACAAGAGGTTTATGGTGCAACCTCTGAGGCAAACCTAAAGGTTTGTGGTATAGACCCCGATGCGAACCCAAGGCAATAGCCTATTGCAGGGGTATTCATAGCACGGTCCCACCGTGGAGTGCCCATTTTATGATGCATAGGTCTTTTGTAAGCCTAAAAAGATCCCCAACCCATATAAAACCATCCTAAAGTTATTTATCTTTGATATTTGGGTTCTAAGGGATCGTTTTATGCATTAATTGAGTGATTAAAAGTATAGGGTGTTACATTATCCCTCCTTAGGATCATTTATTACTGAATAATGACTCGGAACACTCAAAGTACGGTTGAAAGGACTTACATGTGGTAGAATAGTAAATTAAGATTAATACCTTTCATAAAGTCGTTCGTTGATGCAAAGACTGATGCGTACCTTGCACGCATTTCATCTTCTAGTTCCCAAGTAGCTTCCTCTACCTTATGATTCTTGACCAACAATTTAATTGAAGCTATCTCTTTACTTCTCAATTATTAAACTTGTTGATCTAATATCGCTACGGGCACTTATTCATTTAAAAAGGAATCCCCCACACTAAGATACTCAACTAGAAATACAAGTGAATGATCTCCAATGCATTTCTTAAGTGTTGACACATGAAAGACGAATGAACTAAAGCTGAACATGCGGGCAAATCTAACTCATATGCAACTTTACTAATCCTCCTCATAATCTGATAAGGACCTATGAAACGAGGATTGAGTTTTCCTTTCTTCCCAATGTAATGACTCTCTTTGTAGGGGAGACTTTTAGAAGCACCTAATCATCTACCTCGAATTCTAACTCCCTTATTCTTATTTATTCTTACATCAACATAGGACTTTTGGAGAGTTTGGGTGGTTTTAAGTCTGTTGCTAGTGACTTTTAGTTTCTCCATCACCTGATTAACAAGGTTATATCCAAATATACAAGTTTTAACCACCTTACACCAACCAATCGGTGATCTACACCTCCTTCCATAGAAAGGCTCAAAAGGAGCCATTTGGATGCTAGAGTGGTAGCTTTTGTTAAAAATAAATTCTATTAGAGGTAAGTGATCTACCCAACTAACTTTAAAGTCAATGACGCAATCCCTTAGCATATCCTCTAAAATATAAATGGTACACTCCACTTTCCCATTTGTTTGAGGGTGGAAAACAGTGTTAAGGTTCACTTGGGTTCTCAGACCTTTCTGAAAAGACTGCCAAAACTTCAAAGAAAATTGTGTACTTGATAAGATATAATGGATACCGGAGCCCTATGCAATTAAACTATCTCCTGAATGTAGAACTTTGCATAATAATCTCCCAAATAGTTAGTCCTCACAAGCAAAAAGTGAGCAGACTTGGTCATCCTATCAACAATAACCCAAATAGTATCGTACTAGTTTCAGGATTGCTGAAACCCGATAATAAAGTCCATATTGATCATATCTCTTTTCTATAGAGGCAAAGCTATGTCCCGGTAGGTACCACCCAATCTCAATTATTCCACCTTAATTTGATGGCAATTCCAACACTTAGCTACAAAGTTAGCAACATCTCTCTTCATGTTATTCCACCAGTAAATCTCCTTAAGGTCATGATACATTATAGTAGAGCCAGGGTGAACAACATACTTGGAAGTATGAAATTTATTAAGAATCCTTTCTCGCAACCCATTCATATTCAGCACACATAACCTACCTTGGTATCTAAAAATACCATCTCCTCCAATTTCAAATGCCATCATCTTTTCTTGACCAACATCTTCCTTGATCTACATTAATATGGGGTGTTAGGCTTACTTTATCTTAACATTAGCACATAGGGATGATTTAGCTACCTCTTGGATGAATAACTATCTATCCTCAGAGTCTAGGAATTGGACTCCCAAATTAGCAAGTCGATGAATGTCTTAAATAAGATTTATTTTTCCTTCCTTTACTTGAGAAAGACTGCCTATGGACAGCCGGCTAAGAGCATCAACAACAACATTAGCTTTATTTAGATGAGTGTAGGCTCATATCGTAATCCCTCAACAGTTCTAACCATTACCTCTGCCAGAGATTCAACTCCTTCTGGGTGAATACATACTATAAATTCTTATGATTTGTAAAGATGTCAATATCCAACCCATAAAGATAGTACACCAATTTTGAGCACTAAAAACACATTCCCAAACTCTAAATCATGGGCTGGATAGTTTTTCTCATGAACTTTAAATTACCTGGATACATAGGCCACCACCTTACCATGTTTCATAAGTAAACACCCAAGTCCCACCAGATACTTATCATAGTATACAACAAAACCCTCTATATCCCCATGAAGGGTCAAAACAAGTCCAGTAATCAACTTGTCCTTCAATCTTTCAAAGCTACTCTCACAAACCTCATACCATAAAAACTTTACCTTTTTTGCATCAACCTGGTAAGTGGGGAAACTATAGATGAAAAACTCTCCACAAAACTCCTATAATATCCAGCCAAACCCAAGAAGCTCCAAAAGTGGGTTGGAGTTATGGGTCTAGGCCACTTTCTTACTACCTCAATCTTTTGGGGATCAACTTTAATCCCCTCATTAGAAATAATATTCCCCAAAAAAGCTATTGCAATGAGCCATAACTCACATTTAGAGAATTTAGCATACAACTCATGGTCCTTAAGTGTCTGAAGGAAAATATAAATGTGATTGGCATGGTCTTCCTCACTCTTAGTATAGATCAAGATATCATCAATGAAAATAGTGACAAATATCTTCTCCATCTTATCTACAAACACTTAAGAATCCTCTTCTACCTTGGTACCCATAAAGGTAGGTGGGTTCAACCACATGAACTGGATAATCCGAGTGATTTTAGAAGAACCATCCATAGAACTCAGACTTTTAGATCGATAAGACTAAGATACCACCAACCGAGTAAGCATATAGATAAACTGTTGGAACTCAACATTCAAGACCACTCTCTATGAAGACTGAGTATGGGGTGATATCGTACCGCAGAGATTGTGGAGGACTAGTTGGGACTGGTGGAACACCTAGAAGAGTAGTGAACTCTAGAGTATGGGAGGTCTGTATCCCATGAGTAGAGCGGACCACTTCAATATTTATCCCAACAAGACAGAGGCTCTGGATGAGGTGTTCTGCTTATTAGATCTCCTGGGAGGCATAATTTAAAATATGGAAAGTCATGAGTTAGGAACATTCATACCCTATCTCACGAACTAGAACATGAAGAAAAAGGATACATTTCTAAATGCCTTGTAGCTTTCTCCTTATAAGTGTGATGTGCTACACAACTATAAAAAGGACTCTACCCAACACAGCTTCGTAAACACCCTGGTACCTTTAAAAGTTGTCTAATACCAAGCTTGTCAACCCGAGCTAAGGAATTGGCCGCGATGGGCATCTCAAACCACAAAGGCCCGAGTGACCCCTTAGCATACTATGTTAAGAAGAATTCATATGAAATAAAAGTGCAAAAAATAAATTGAAACATGGAAAGGCTCATAATCCAATTTAAATACATCATATTATTAATCCATGAAAATACAAATCCAATCTAAACCAGTCTGCGAAGCCTCTACTAAAAATACTAGTCTATCTAAGCCGTGATAAGGCCCCTAGCCAGACCATGAAACTCAATAAAAAATACATATGGATAAGCATCTTCCAAAGTAAGAAAGAATACTAACTCTAAATTTCTGAATGTAATCTACTATTGAGTTGGATCACAGGACTGTGCCTCCGACTATATTATAAGATAATGCAGCCGCCATGAGAAGGGTTAATATTTAGATTGTGTTGGTATTCAGAACAATCCAAAAACAACATATATTTTGAATAAAATAATCAAGAGAATTATGTAAACTATTCAACATAATAGAGACCAAAATTACATGGGCATACTTAGAAAGCTTGAGTCGACCTCGTAAAACAAACTCAACTCTTTGATTTAATTCTGAGCTAGATGGTGCACCCAACATCTTTTCAATTCCATGGGCTATATGGAATCCCCCATTAACTCATTTGCAAAGTCCCTAATCCAAGTTTTCTGTAAGTATTTGGGGTTTCTAATCTCTAATATGACAAAAGCACATAGAAAGTGTATAATTCATATTTAGGATATAATAAACCAACATCAACAAAACACTATTTCCAGCAGTGGGTCTTTCAACTCATGCATTTTTCGGTAACCATATAACACTCTTTAATCCCAATTTTAGCCTCTTGAAAATCATAAGCTCATACTTATAAAATTTCATCTCTTTTTCTGTTAAGGGCATGTCATATTAAGGTATCATCATACCTAGATTTGCAATTTGTATCATATCATATCATATCATATCATATCAATCACACATATCATATCATACCATATTGTATCCATAACCTTTCTTATTCAAAACATTATTATTGACTACCAATATGATTCAATTATCATTAAAGAGTTTTTCTTCAAAATGAACATATAGGTTTAGGCAAAATAATTTTCTTTCAAGACATAACTCTTAGGTAGTCATCTCTTTCTTTATTCATTCAAGTTTCATGAGAACCAAGATATTTTTAACATACATAAAATGCTCTCCAAAAATCATATACATAATCAATCCATAAATTGATAAAAGAGGATTAGAAACATCAATCTATTGACATTAAATTAAGAACCCACAACACTTGTAAAACACATGATTCTTAACATAATATTGGTATTCACAATTCAGATACTTCAAAACCAATAGTGTATACATAAAATAAAAATCTCAAGATTGTAGAATACTCCATATTAAATACATGGTTTTATAACTAGAATGAGGGTTTTGTAATTTATGCTTTTACAATCAATTTCAAAGCCTTGACTCATACATATATTACATAGGGATTATTAGAAATCATTATATGAATGCCCTGAGCATTAGGATAGTTTTGCATACCTTGGAATGGAGGGAACATAGCATAAATTGATACTTAGAACTTAGAATTCTTGAACCTTAGGCAGCTTTTTCCTCTCCTGTTATTAGAATGATGATTAGGGGATTATTGAAGTGTAATGATGTTTTTAAGGCCCTAAATTCGTACATAAGGTTTAGAAAAGAGTTTGGGGGCGAAAAGACCCTCATATCCTTCAAATATTACAAAAACAAAACTATTTTGATGCATGGGGAGGGGTTTGTAGCGCGACCTCTATTATAAACCAAGAGGATTATCGCACGACCCTTGGGCAAACCTGGAAGTTTGCAGCATGGACGCTAGTGCAAATCCGATGCAATTTCCTATCGCTGGGGTATTTACGGTGTGAGGCCACAATGGAGTGCCTATTTTGCATTGTGAAGATTTTTTTATGCCTAAAAATATCTCCAACCTATATAAAACCATCCTAAAGTCATTTATCTTCAATATTAGGGTCCTAAGATCTATTTTATTCATTAGCTAAGCAATAAAATATCTGGGGTGCTACATAGTGGAATCCAATTCAAATGATTATGATAAGGCAACAATAGAAAGATGAAGAGGTCGAGGTGCATTTTTTGGAAATAGCTAAGGTCAAGGTCCGGGAAAAGGCTTTGAACAACGGCACTTCAATGAGAAAATATGAAAGAGAAGGAGCAAACATTGTTAGTATCATAAGATATTAGGGTATGAGCAAGCATTTTGATAGTACAAGGGGAGACAATAGAATTATGCCAAAACAACTAATTAAGAAAGTAAGTTATTCAAGTCTTATCATGATATTAATAAATTGCAAAATATGTGGTTTGTAGATAATGACTGCTCCAACCATATTTCAGACATAAAGTAAATTTTCAAAGAACATGATAAGATACAAAGATCAAAGATAAAACAATTTTTTACTTTGTAATATTTAATTTCTAAAAAAGCAAGACTATCATGCTTGGTGATAACAATGGCCTTTGAGATGAAGGAAATGGAATAACAACAATCAAAAAGAAGTCATGGTAAAGTGAATCTTCTTCATGATGTTCAATATGTTCCTAGTTTGGAACTTGGGCAACTAATGTCTATTGTATATGCACTTTTTCTTTGTGATGGGGGGATGTGTTATTAAGATAAAATATCTAGCCAAATGATGGTTAATGTCCTTATGGATGAAAATAGATTGTGTCTTCTAAAAGTATCAGATGTGTAAATGTTTTACTTTGGTTACTAGGCATCTCACTTTCACGGGGCTAAAGTTGGTATGCCAAAAAGGTCTGATCATTGGGTTATGAAAAATCAGTTCTTTTGATTTATGCGAAGGTTGCATTTATGGGATGCAATGAAGAAATTCATTTCCTATAGGAAGGGCTTGGATAGATTCTACTTTCCTTGAATTAATCAATGAAGGTGATATGATCCCGTAGGATATTTTTCTTTTTATGTATTTTCAGCATTTTGGGTTTTCCTAAGGACTGTAGGTTCGAATACTGAGAAATTAGTTTAAGTTTTAAGCCAATTTCACTATTATGTATCTTTTAAAGTTGAGAACTTTAACTTTAGTAAGAACTTCAAGTAAACCTGTCACAACCAGAACCAGGGCCTGACCGTGATGGGTATCTCAAGTCCCACATGGAATCGATATCACTCGCTTCACCTAACCTAACAAACATATCAACCACAAGTGTCAGATAAATTCCAAACATATAACAAAATATGCGAAATAAGACTAACAATATATTATGAAATGTCTAAACCATTCATCACCACAATATACTAAACCAACACACCTAAGTCCACAGTAACCTACAAAGCCTCTACAATCCATATTTAATAAGATGTTGGGACATGCCCACAAATATAGCAAAAATCCAAGTCCAGCAAGGTCTATGACATATAATAAAAAATCATGAAATGAATGCCTTTCGAGATCTGGAAGATCACCACTTAAATGTCAACTCACTTACCACTTGATGACATAGTCACTGCACAGGAGGAGAAGAAGAAGCTACGGTCACTGTATCACATGAGGATACAACGTCCAAAGACGATTAGCAGTTGGAGCACTAGCATGAAACTCAGCAATAGAGGAATAATAATTCCATCAATAAAACCAAGTAAAATCATCATATTCAATCACATATATACATGCATATATATATATATATATATATATCGTGCCGAGATAAGGAACAAGGATTAGAATGACCTTTAAAAACATTAACCTAGGATGTGTAGCATAACAGTCATAATACAAGGCACGCACAAGCTATATAGTCCCCTAGCTGGAAGGTCCCAGTGCATGTAGCTGTATGAACCAGAGGATATCCATAACTGTATATGCCTTTATAGAGGGCTCGAACCACTAGGCATAATCAAGGCGACATAAGCACCAGTGTATATAATATGGGGAACTCAAACCTCCCATTCATATATCTATTCGGGTGACTCAAACCTCTCGAACATATAGACACCCGCACCGGCTAGCGTGGTTTCCAGTGTTAAGTCCTTCGGACTCCACTTTCACATCTCGGATACACACCCCGCTTTAAAGACCTTTTAAGACATTATTTATGAATACACACAACCATTAGTCTAATTTATTACCTGAGGAATCTAGTTGGTATTGTCATACCAAACCCTCTTGCAAGTGTACAACATGCCATAACCATTATTATTCCACTTTGGGACTCGAAACCATTGTTAATACAAAGTCATAAATTCAATTTAACATTTAGGGACTCGAATCCATTTAGCCAATTAAACCACCAAGGTTATAATTCAAAACTATTTATGACTCATAAGGTCTTCAAGAAACCATTTCCCAACCACTTACATCATTAGGCCAATGCTTTAGTTCAAATTACAACTCAATTTAATTCATGGCCATCAAGATCTTTACCAACCATTCATCCTTCATTAATATTCTTATGCCAAGAATTAGTTCAAAACACAACTCATTATGTGACAAAATTCTTCTCATAGACATTTTCAAAAAAAGGTTGAGGGCATAGAATTATCAAACAATTATTCAAGTCAAAAACTATCATATTTGGGTTAACCTTGACCCATTTAATAAACACAATTTCGATTCATCCACATGTGCAAAACCATCATCAAAACATGTATAAACACAAGTGAAATCTTGAGAGAACAATACCCAACAATATGTATTCAAACCCTCAACCATGGATTTCAAATCTACCATTTATGATTCAAGGACAATGTTTAAAACACATTTTTTTATGAACTATCAATGAAGAAAGAGTTACATGCCGAAGTTACAAAGATTCACGGAAAGATTTCAATCCTTAAGCCTCTAGATTACCACCTTGATGAAACCCTAGCCCAATCTCCTTGAGAGGTTGCTAGAGAGTTTTAAGAGTGTTTTGATCTTCCAAAGTGAAGAATGAGGGACCAAATAGTGTTATAAGACATGAGGTCTTAATGGCTTAGAGTGGGAAATGTCTAAAATACCCTCAACTTAAAAAATGTTAAAGACTTAGAGGATGGGACAGTTAGACCCCTCTACTTATACCCACATCATACTAGTGGTACCTTTCACTCGTACCTTGATAAAAATGTCAGACACCATATTTTGTCAAATATATGACTCCCTAGCCTAAATCATACTCTACCATATGACTAGTACCCTTCAAGTAGTATCCTAAGTAGAATGTCAAGGCTAGACACTGAACAATATACGATTTGGAACTATGCTTCTCATATCATGATCATATGACTCGTACGGAGTCTTCTCATACCAAGAAGATAACTTGGCCAATGTGACACTAGCCATCATACAACTAGAGTCCTTGACCCATACTTATACCCTACAAGTAGTATGGTAAGTTGTATGATGTACAAAATGTTCAAGACTCAGGAAATTTGCAAGAAAAAAAGTTTGGGGTGTTTCAGTCTACCTCCTTTAGGATCATTTGTCCTTGAATGATGGGACGATATACTACACGCACAATTAAACCCCAAATAACTTTACTCTTACCTTTAAGAAAGAAAACAAAACATCAGGGAATCCACAATCTACCCTTAACAAGACATAAAACAAAGATGTTAAGAATAACACATACCTCAAGAACTATTCTCCGAAATTGGGAATAGGAATGGATACTTGGACTTTATGTACTCCCAAGTAGCTTCCTCGGACTGCTGATTCTGCCATAGAACCTTAACCAAAGCCACGTCTTTTGTTTGTAATCGAAGATCCTCACAGGAACCCCCTCATAGGATAAAGAATTTGAAATACCAATGTCCTTCAAAGGGACCACCAACAAAGGATCACCCACACATTTCCGCAATATGGACACATGGAATACTAGATGGATGGAACTCATGCTAGAGGGAAATTCCAACTAATACGCAACACTTCCAACCCTTCTCAAAACCATAAATGAGCCAAAATATCGGGGTATAAGTTTCTATTTTTTCCCAAACCATATTACATCTTTCATGGAAGATACTTTTAGGAACACCCAATCTCCAACCTCAATCTCCAAATCCCTTCGCCTCACGTCTGCATATGACTTTTGGATACTATGGGAGGTCTTAAGCCTATCTTGAATTACCTTCACCTTTTCCATAGCTTAGTGAACCAAATCCGGGCCAAACATTTCTGCTTCACCAACCTTGAACTTCCCAATAGGAGACCTACACCTCCTACTATACAATACCTTAAATGGAGCTATACCAATTCTAGAATGGTAACTATTGTTATAAGAAAATTCAATCAAATAAAGGTGGTAAAACCAACTACCACCATAATCAATCACATAGGTTTGTAACTTATCCTCCAAAGTCTGAATAGTCCTTTCACTTGCCCATCCACCTGTGGGTGAAAAGCTATGCTAAGAGTCACTTTAGTCCCAAACCACATTGAAAAGAGCACCAAAAATGCAATGAAAATTAAGTGCGATGATCCAAAATATTTAAGACAGGTGCACCATGCAAATTTATAATTTCATAAAGAAACAACTTTACATAATCCTCGTTAGGATAAGTAGTCCTCACTGGCAAAAAGTGAACGAACTTAGTTTCCTATCCACAATTACCCAAATGGAGTCATACCAATTTTGCAACCGCGTAAGACCGATAACAAAATCCATATTAATTATCTCCTATTTCCACACCGATAATTCAATCTCTTAAAGTAGCCCACCAGGCCTTAGGTGATCCACCTTTAATTGCTGACATACCATACAATTAGCCACAAATTTGGCTATGTCCCATTTTATAAATCCTTGAGATCATGGTACATTTTTGCTGAACTGGGGTGAACCGTGTACCACAACTCATGAGCCTCAGCCTAGATCCTGCCTCAAAATTTATCCATATGGGGAACACAAAACCTCCCTTGGTACCTCAAGATACCATCACCACCAATTTGAAAGGCCATGACTTTTTGCTTACCCACATCATCCTTGATCTTCATTAAAATAAAATCTAACACATGCTTCTCCTTTATTACCGAACCAAGAGATGACTGTGCCACCTGCTACACAAACACACCACCATCCTTATAGTCTAAGAGACGAACTCCAATGCTAGCCAAACGGTGAATATCCTGTACCGATTCCCACCTATCCTTATCCACATGTGACAAGATACCCATGGACAACCTGCTAAGAGCATTAGCAACCATATTAGCCTTACCTGGATGGTAGTGAAAACTCATATCATAATCTTTGAGAAGCTCAAGCCACCTTCTTTGCCTGAGGTTAAGCTCTTTCTGAGTGAATACATACTGCAGGCTCTTATGATAAAAAAGACATTAACATGGACTCTATAAAGATAGTGACACCAAATTTTCAATGCAAACACCACAACTAACAATTCCAAATCATTAGTAGGATAGCTCTTCTCATGAACCTTTAACTGTCTAGAGACATAAGCAACCACCTTACCATGCTGCATCAACACACAACCCAAACCAAACTGGGATGTATTATAATAAACCACAACCCCTCGAAACCCTCAGGTAGAGTCAAGACTAGAGCAGAAGTCAACTTAACTTTTAACTTCTCAAAGATACCCACGCAAGCATTCGACCATGTGAACCTTACCTTCTTCTGAGTCAATTTGGTCAATGGAGCAACAATAGGGGAAAAACTTTCCACGAACCTCCTACAATAAGCCGCTAAACCCAAGAAGCTCTGAATATCAGTTGGAGTCAGGGGACTAGGCCACTTCTTAACCTTAATAAGTTTCTGAGGATCCACCATAATCTTCTCACTCGACACAACATGACCCAGAAAAGTTATGACATTCAACCAAAATTCATATTTGGAGAACTTAACATACAAATATTGATATTTCAAGGTTTACAACACAAGAAAGAGATGATTTGCATGATCGAAAACGCTCCTAGAGTACACCAAGATATCATCAATGAAGACAATGACAAACAAATCTAGAAACTGATAGACGACCCTATTCATCAAATCCATGAATGCCAATAGGGTATTGGTCAACCTAAACGACATTACCAAGAATTCAAAATGCCCATACAAGGTATAGAAAGCTATCTTAGGGATATCCACGTCCCTAATCTTTTACTGGTGATACCCAAATCAAAGATCAATCTTAGAAAAGAATTTTGCACCCTGAAGCTGATTAAAGAGATCATCAATTCTTAAAAGGGGATACTTATTCCTTATTGTCATATTGTTCAATTATCGGTAATTGATACACATTTGAAGGGAATTATCCTTCTTTTGCATGAACAAGACACACTAGGATAGATGAAACCTTTTTCTAAAAGATTACCTCAATTGCTCCTTGAGTTTCTTCAACTCAGCTGGAGCCATTATATATGGGGGAATAGAAATAGGATGAGTGTTCAGATAGGGGTCAATACCAAAATCGATCTTCCTATCGGGAGGGACACTAGGAAAGTCATTAGGGAAGACATTGAGAAGCTCGTTTAACATAGGAATCGAATGCAAAGAAGGACCTTCCAAGTTAGAATCTTTAACCCAAACCAGATGATAGAGACAACCTTTTGAAATTAACTTCCTAGATCTAAGATACGATATAAACCTTCCTTTAGGATCTAGGGAACCACCCCCACTCAATAATTAGCTTATTTTAGAATTTAAACATGACCTTATAGGTCCAACAATCTAAGAAAGCATAGCACGAGTGCAACCAGTCCATTCTAGAATAATATCAAATTCAACCATGTCCAACTCTATCAAGACTACCAGTGTTTCTTTACTACCAATAGAGTCTCCTACCAGGGTAAAAATAGGAAAAGGGTTCGACAGACATTCAGGACCAAAACCAAAATGCACAGTCACAAATGAGATCACATAAGAGAGAGGACCACAGTTCAAGTAAAAAATACACATCATGGGAAAGAGTTTCAATATACCAAAAATAACATCTAGAGATGCATTGAACTCTTGACAAGTAATGAGAGAATAAAGGTAGTTCTAACAAGGGCTAGAGCCAGAGATATCCCCCTTTGGTTCAAGAGCTAAGGAAGAGGCAACATGAACCCTGTTTTCCCAGAAGCAACTCTAGAGGGACAATCCCACTACATATGACCAAATTTGACCACACATAAAATATCAGCTCCTCCCCTTCTTATATTGACCTCTATGATGCTAACCATAAAATCTACAAGGAGGGTAGGATGGTGTGGACTAGGCCCCACTGGCCAAAATATAAGCACCTTATTCCTTAAAAACATCACCATCTTAAAAATGTTTGTCTTCTGACAGCTTTAGGTGGGGAGCACTAACCATCGAATAAGAGTTAGAACTCCCCCAATCTTCTTCTTAGACCACTTACCACTCTTTTGGCCTCTACTTTGTTTTGAAAATCGGAACCTCTTACTCTGCCTCTTACTAATATCAACCCTCTTCTTTTTCTGTTCTTTGACCTATTGCATATACACAACCAATCTAGAGATGTCCATGTCCTTGATCAACAAGTTCACCTTACTCTCAAGAATCAACTCATGGGACAATCCCAAAGAAAACTTCCTTATTTGGGACCTCATATTAGATACCAATTCAAGTGCATATCAAGATAATTGATGGAATTTCAAATAATACTCCTTAACTATCATCCTTTCTTGCTTTAAGTTAACCAATTCCTTTGCTTTAGCTTACCTATACTGTTGTGGAAAGAAGCGGTCCAAAATATATAATAGAGAAATAATCCCATACAATAGAACTAAAATCCTCACCTCTCAACTATTCCCACTCTTTGTACCACTGGTATGCTATATTTTTCAATTAGTATGCAAGAAACTCTAGTCCTTCAACCTCTATAGCATGCATAACCTAGAAGATCTTCTCCATCTCATCAATAAAGCTTTGAGGATCCTTCTCTATCTTTGTACCAATTAACATTGAAGGATAAAATCTCATAAATTGGCCAACTCTAGTGGCCTCGAATGAACCTATAGTAACACCAGCAAAACCAGACTATTGTGACTGAGTTGTCACCAATAGAGTCAAAAGGATAATGGAGCAATAAAACTCAACATTAATAACCTCCCTTGAAGGCACCTAAGTATTAGTGCCATCCTTAAGAGTAGGCTCAGTGGGGATAGGTGGAACCCCATGAGAATAGTTAAATACAACAACTGTTGATTGGGTTTGGACCCTAAAAGTTGGAAAAACTCTTTCCATATTATCCTCAGATAGGATAGAAGAGTTTACATAGCATCAGATCTTCTTAGAGGTGTGATCTGAAAGACAAACAAATAATAATCAGAAGAATCCAAGATCTTAGACTCTATTGCCAAAAATTAAGACAACAAGAAAGGAAAATAGTCCTAAATATCTCATAACCTCTCTCTTATAAGTGTGGCACACTATATAACCATAAAAAACACTCTACTTGATACAAATTTATGGACCCATAATTGACCATGAACCTAGGTTCTGATATAATTTTTGACATGACGTGAATTAGGGCCCATACGTGACAGGTATCTTAAATCCCACTAGGACCAAAGATCATGCCCTTCACCTAACCCAACCAATATATCAATCATATGTGTTGGATGAATTCAAAAAATAAAATAAAATATGCAAAATAAGACTAACAATAGCATATGAAATGTATAAACCATTCATCACCACAACACACTAAATCAACACTCTCAAGTCCACAGTAATCCACAAAGCCTCTACAATCCATAATTAATAAGATATCGGGATATGCCCTTGATATCTAAAATATAAGTCCAACAAGGTCTATGACATAGAATAAAAAACCATAAAATAAATGCCTTTCAAGATATGGAAGCTCACCACTCCAATGTTAACTCAAGAACCACTCGATCACCTAATCATTGTACAAGAAGAGAAACTAAAGCTTCAATCACTTTATTACGTGAGGATACAGTGTTAAAAGATGGTTAGTAGTTGGAGTGCTACTATGTAACACAAGGATAGAGGAATACAATAATGCCATTAATAAAACCAAGTCATATAATCATATACAATCACATTTATACATACATATATAAATCATGCTGGGATAGGGAACAAGGCTTAGAATGAATTATGAAAACATTAACCTGGGTTGTGTAGCATAATCATCATAATACAAGGCACCCAGGGCTATATAGGCCTAACTCTCCCCTTGCTGGAAGGGCCTTAGTGTGTGTAACCGCATGAACCAGAGGATATCCATAAACGTATATGCCTTTATGGAGGACTCAAACCTTTCAACATAATCAAGGTGACTGAAGCACCAATTTATACAATATGGGGGACTCAAACTTCCCATTCATATATCTATTCAGGGGACTCAAGCCTCTTGATCATATAAATACCTGTACTGGCCAGTGTGGTTTCCAGTGTTAGTCCTTCGAATTCCACTTTCATGGCACAGTTACAAACCAGATTTAAAGCCCATGTAAACCATTATTAACACATACACACAACCATTAGTCCAATTTCTTACCAGAGGCATCTAGTTGGTATCGTCATACCAACACCATTTGTAAGCATACAATATGCCATAATCATTATTATTCGACTTTGGGACTCGAACCCATTATCATTACAAAGTCATAAATTTAATTTAACATTTAAGAAGTCAAACCCATTTAGCCAATTAAACCACTAATATTATAATTTAAAATTATTTATGACCCATAAGGTCTTTACAAAACCATTTCCCAACCATTTACATTATTAGGCCAATGCCTTAGTTCAAATTCTCAATAAAATTCATGGACATCAAGACCTTTATAAACCATTCATTCTTTTAACATTCTTATTCAAATAATTAGTTTAAAACATAACTCATCAGGTGAAAAAATTCTTCTAATAGACATTTTCATAAACAGGTTGAGGGCATACCATTATCAAAATATTATTTAAGCCAAAAACTATCATATTAAGGTTAACCATGACCTATTTAGTAAACCATAATTTCCATGCACCCACATGTTTAAAACCATCATCAAAACATGTATAAACACAAGTGAAATTATGAGAGACCAATACTTAACAATATGTATTCAAACCCTCAACCATGGATTTCAAAATCGCCATTTATAATTAACGACAATGTTTCAAATACACAATTCTTATGAACTAACAATGAAGGAAGAGTGAAATGCTTGATTTATGAACATTCACGAAGAGATAGGCTTGACCAGAGAGGTATTTACCCATGGCACGGTATTAACACCCTTCCAGCTGGGGTTACAGGTTGGACCTCCCCAATTGAGATTTGAGGTATGTCGTTTAAGTGACTACTTCCCACAGTTTTAATTTCAGCATCAATCTTTAAAAATTAGGACTGTCGAATATAATTATCTATCTCATTGAGGAAATCAGATAGTTCCATTGATTCATGGACCACTCGTCAAATAGTCTTGGTCTCATATAAATTTATTCAGTATCAGATTTGGAGATCACCCATCAGATAGGCTTGATCTCAGTCTCAGATTCAGTTGAGTATTCTTGTTATCAAATCTAGAGATCACCCATCAAATAGGCTTAATCTTAATCTCAGTCTCATATTCAGTTGAGTATTCTTGTTTTTAGATCTAGAGATCACCCGTCAGATAGGATTGATCTCAGTCTTAGATTCAGTTGAGTATTCTTGTTATCAGATCTAGAGATCACCCATCAGATAGGCTTAATCTCAGTCTCAAATTCAGTTGAGTATTCTTGTTGTCAGATTCGGACATGATCTTTTCTTATAATTGATAGTAGATTCCAGAATTATCTGTTAGAGAGGTTTGATCTCTAATGCAGTTATTTGAGAGTAGAAAGCTCAAAATTCAGTCATTGATGTGAGTATATTTAGTTAATCAGCTTAAGTATCCTCAGATTTTGAGATCACTCGCTAGATTAGACTGATCTCAACTTCACTACTCAGTTATCAGTGTCAGATGATTCAGTTATTCAGTATCTTAGTATTAGTAGTGAGTTCAGATGACAGTAATGCAGTATCTAAGTTTTAGTATTCAGAGTCATGATGGTTGTTGTTATGTTTTATGCATTCATGCATGTGTTCTCATTCAGTACTCTTATGATTATTCAGTTCAGTAAGTGTTCATGCATAAGCCCTTGCATTTAGACTTACCTCTCCTGCATACTTGGTGCATTCCAGTACTGACACCTTTGCACTATGGTGTTTTATTTGACACCGTAGGTTCAGAGGCATAAGATCCAGAGTACCCTTAGCAGCTCAGTCCCAATCAGCAGCAATAGACATTGCAGTGAGTCCTTTTCATTCGAGGATGATACTTTTATTATTATTGCATCAAATTTTATTTATTTTTAGTAGACAGAGTTAGTTGGGGACATGTCTCATCAACTCCACTGCTCAGATAGTTTAGAGGCTTTTTGGAGAGTTGTATCAGTATTCAGTTTTAAATTTTGAGTATTTTTTTCTGATGTTTTGAACCTTATGGCCAGTTTCTGTATTTATTATCTATATTATGCAGTGTCCAGGTACAAATATCAGTAGAGGATTAGCTTGTGGTCCTTCGGAATTATGAGCACTGTGTGACATTTCAGTTCCAAAAAATTGGGTCGTTACATCAAGCCTTTTTACATGAAAGGTCCAATCAGTGCACAACATATAGAAAGCAATACTCATCACCTATACCTATGCAACCCCTAATAAGGATGATAGCTATAGGAAATCTAGGCGATAAGCAATGCACATAACAAGATGTATAAAAATTAAAATCCATACTACCATATATGATCCAAGTGTCATAAACTCCTCCTAGGGTTTTGGGAGTACCCGTATACACCGAACTGGTCCTAATACAATATTAATCATCCATGCTCTACTCTATCTAGAACCAGAGATGTATATATATGTCTATATATATTTATATATGCACAAACTCAACCCATTGATAAAAAAGTGTAAGTTCATAATCTGATGCCTGGGGTAAACTTTGGAACTATGTCTTCATAAAAGTGTTGAAAGAGTTTTAATTTTTTTCTTGACAAAAGTAAATAATAATATTAAAATCTTGGGCCAAAATCTATCTCATTCAAATTCATAAAATAGCATTTTAAGTCTCAAAAGCTCATAAAATATTCATTAAGGGGCTAAGATTCCCATTATGAAAGGATCCATTTAAAAAGTGAAAAAATGGAAATAAATTCCCTTTTAAGAAAATAGTAGTAAAATCATATTTTAGTTGGAATCTTAGTTTTAAATCTGCATGAAGGTACTGAATCTATGCAATGCCATTACCAGTATCAAAATAATACTAATAAAATTATTTAAACAGTAATAAACTAAACAACGTCCTTTTCAAGGACAAATTACTCACTCAAAATCCAACAAATATCATAATTACGGCCTTGGTCAAAATGATATATAATAAACATAACCATATCATCATTCAGGAAAACCATCACAGTCAATCACACAAAGTAGCAGCCTTAAAGTAAAGGGTTATTAGACTCAACAATGCCTAACATACTAGAAACATAATAAGTATTTAACCTTAAAGGACGATTCACCCTTAAACTCAAAAGTAGGCTAAGACAGGGTGTTTTTACCCATAATTATATCCTAATATCCCTATCTAACATCAACATAAATAATACACAATTTCATGATGAAGAGTAGACAGAAGCCTACCTCGATGCCAAATCGTAAATCCTTGAATCGTCTGTATATCATCCACCTTTGATCCACATTCCCAAAATGAAACCACACTATAAAATTAGTAATATACATATCTAAAGTAGAAAAACAAGACCCATATTTCTATTTAAAATGTTGAGTCAAAATTTAGGTCAAGAATGGGCCCATGGGGTCCAAAAATAATCCAAATTGAATTTGCCATGATGTCCCTCGAAGGAAAAGGAATGTGTGCCTAAAAGTTGAGCATAAATTAGGTCTAAAATAAACCCTTAATGGTTATAAATTTTAAGACCTAAATTTTAAAAATTACCATGAATTAGGATGAAAATTCAAGGGAAAATTTATGGGAAATAACTAAGGAATGTTGATCTAAATCACAATAGCTCAATTGAGGTTTCCCTAGATTTTCCCTTTTCAAAAGTTCTAAAAATGAGGTGAAAATAGAGAATGAAATGGTTGAGGATTGGGTGAAGGAAGGGGATTTAAAAGCCCTAGGTGCTGTATTAACAATAACTCTGTCACTTAATTGGCGATTGCTTAAGCGTCTCCTGACCCCTTAAGCAGTCTGACATAGTAAATATAGGTATTGCTTAAGTGATGCCTTGGCTGCTAAGGCAATATCTGCTTAAGCTGACATTTGTCACTTAATCGGCTCCTGGCCAAATGGCCAAGGTAATGAAAACAACCCAATATTGATAAAGCAATGACCTCTTAAGTCGTAAAATGGGCACATAAGCAGTTGCACTACCAATAATAGATTCTCCATGTCCAAAAATAGATTCCAACCAAGTGCTCTAGATTCATTCGGAACCTCGTTAGGGCAAACAAATTGTGCTACCTTACCAAATTCGACATTTTTGACTAAATGTTACCATCAAAAATTTCATTTGAGACTATTTATAGCAAATATGGGACATATATCTATAGTTCCATTTTTCAGGTAATCGCCCAATATCCCAAACCAAATTTGATAGCCTTGAGACCTAACCCAAGGGTCACACTCGACTAATCTCAATATTCTAGAGATGATGGGTCTATCAAAATTATCATTAGAGGTCATCTACTACCAATTTTTCTAAGACCAAATCATAATTAATGAATGATCCAAAATAGGAAAATCAGCATAAAACCCAAACAAACTATTCAAGAATCGAACTTATAGTTCTGACAAGTCATAAACGGCTTGTAGCTGTTATGGGAAGAATAAAAAAATTAGATATGCATTCAAATTAAGGAAATTACCTTGAGGATCATTATAATACACAATTAAAATAATTTTCATCTATAGGTATACCCTTTTTAAACAACTTCCATTCTTCTTTTCTCAAGCAATAAAAAATCAGCCTCAAATACCAACTTACCTCTAATTGAACTATGGAAGGATGATGTACGCAAAACCAAACCATGATACACTAATACTATATTGATACCATCATAACCAATCAAATAATCATCAAATATTAAAGCAATACAAGTCATGAGTCTTGCAACCAACTCCAATATAAAAATATAACCCTTTTTTCCTTCCCCAACCTGTTATCACTGTAACCAAGAAGGAATTCACTCAAGTCATGTCTGTGCAACTCATCAATCTGAGCTCAAAAATTGAAGCTGGTAAATTGGAACTACATAATGGCAAGAAGGATAATAAGCCCATAAGGTTCTACATGGAAACACAAATAGAGAAAACTAGCATGTACAATCTATGTCAATGCTATAACTGGTCTGAATAACCCTCAAAACTAAAAGTTAAGAGTATGTAGCACAAGCTTGTTTAAGCTCAAACCTCTTATTCCCATTAATTTATAGTGATTTTATCATCAAAATAACCAATACCTTGATTTCAATTTAAATTTACTAGGTTTTTCTAATAAAGCTTTAAAATAGGTTGTTTTACAATTTGGGACTCGTTGTTTACATGTTCTTATGTGGATTTTTGAGTATAGATTCATATTGATCTTGTAGAATATGTTTAATAAATAAAATTTTAATTCTACCTCTTTTGTTTTCAAAACCATTATACAAACTAATTGTGGACCGATTTTTAAAATAGCTAATATGGGTATCATAAAATTTCTTTTGAACACCAAATGATGTTTTTGATTGGTTATCTCATGATGAGACCATTATAGTAGGATAGAGGTCTATGTTGGACCTTACTAGGCTAGTATTGTTGTACTTCAAATTAGGTTAAGGCTTAACATACTTATGATTTGGATGGGTAGTTAATAAACTTCTAAAAGAATGATATGGCTTAAGAAATTAGATTAGAAAATCATATTTCATTAGATTTTATTACATTGTTTGTGTAGGAGCTTAGGTGTATTTAATTATTTACTTGAGAGGTAGGAAATGATTTAATTCCAGTGTGGGGTTTGTATGATAGTTTAGGTTAACATTTGCAATATTTTCCATTATTATTATTGTGTCACTTGAGTTGAGGCTTGACTAAATATTAATCTTTATCTGTTAATTTACATTCCCTTTGACATAATTGATTCCCAAATGAGTGATTTTAAATGATATTGTTTATTCTTATGTAACTATTCATTCAAGTGGTACCCGATTATGGCTTATATAATGATTCGTTATCTTCTGGAGTGAATTCTAAACTCGTCCATACTAGTATTAAATTAAAGTTTCTCTTCATACTTTTTTGGTGTGAGCATTACATCCTCATATCATTTTTATATATTGATGATGAAATAAAAACATAGAGGTATATTGGTTATTAAAGTAAAATGCAAATTATTTTTATAAAACCCTTGATAGAGATCATTGTTTAAAAGGTGGATTGTGAGGTATTGGAAAACTACGGAAAGTTTATTTGCCAGTAAGGTTTGTTGAGATTATAGAAATAAATAGGTTGTGAACTCCTCTATGGGACTGTCTAAAGCACTGACACATGACATGTGTAAACCTATGTTCCCCATACTACACTATAGCATTACATACACATCTTTTGTCTTTCCTTCTTTTACTTGTTGATGTGTAATTTATTTTACTTATATATTTATATTATGTGCATAGTTTTCCATTTTTCTATTTTATTTTAGAAATTTTAGTGTCGACTGTGTGAACTACCATGTGGGAATTTTTTTGCTTGCTAGTGATGTGATCATTATATACTTGCATTATTTTCTACTTTGTTCTATCAACGTATGATAGCTATTAAGTTCTGGTGGATCGCAATCTCTCCTTTTGTGCACTTTTGGTGCAGATCCTAGTTTGGGTATGACCTGTGATAGTTAAGTTTGTGTCATTAAAGAGCACATTTTGAGGTGGTAGTGAGATTTTGAGTTCAAGGCAGATTTTGGACATCATCTTCATCGACTTTCTTTACCTTTCAAAGACAAACTTATGTATTCCCGTAATTTTGAATTGTATTAAATGCTCCTTACACTTTTTACTCTTCTATGTAGATATAAATATATATTATATACATATATATATATATATATATATATATGTTGTTGGAATTTTAATTTAGTGCATGTTATGGTCTAATATCATTCTAGTAGTCATGCACTTATGAGTTTATTTTCTTCTTTTTGCTTTTTATTACTATGTTGGGAATTTGGCTTACCTACTAAGGCTGGGTCAAAGTAGGTGCCATCATGACTTCAACTTTAGGGTAGTAAGAAATTGGCATCAATGCGCTAGGTTTAGCAGTCACATAAGTTTAGTAACAATATGTCTTGTAGAGTCCCATGGATCGATACATAGACATTTGTATCAATTTTTGAGAGGCTAAAAACTTTTAGGAAATGATTTTAGTTTTATTCATTATTTTCACAACTTTACCCTGAGACTAGTCATGATAGGTATCTGAATCACATGGAGGGGCGGAGACCACACCCATAGCCTATCCGATCAAAGCATAGTCCGAATAATAACAATGCGGAAGACAACCAGTGAACAAAGATGAAATAGTTAATGTAACTAAAAAATAATCTCTAAGAGTCAACAACACCATCAAAACCACACATGTCCACAAAGGCCTCTAAAAAATTTTAATATCATACTAAGTCGGGATACGCCCCTGACCATGACATTGACAATGAAAATGATAAAGTTAATGGGAACTCTTCAATTCTAAAATATGGAGAGAAATTGATGAAATGAATAAGCTTTCTGGAGGTAGAAGTTCACCACTTCACCGCGAACCATCCAGTGAACCAGACCACCTAACACTGCACATACCTACAGAAGAAACCCCTAGGCCCCTACATCATCAAAGGACGTAGAATCCTAGAATAATTAGTGGGGTGAGTGCTAACATGTAACTCAGCGTAGGGATAAAATAATGCTATTTCAAAATCACGTCAAAACTTAGTGTGAATGTTCACGCACATGCATACATATTTATATATATATATATATATATGATGTTGGGATAGGGAAGTAGATTTAGCATGATATTTAAAACCATTAACCTGGAATGTGTAGTTGTAATTGACCTAAGGGAACCCACGGGCTGTATGGGTTCAACTTTCCCTGCTGAAAAGGCTCCAATGCATGTTAGCTGCATGAACTGGAAGAATCCAAGGAAGGGCCAGGGAATTCCTTGACCCTAGCCAATTCTAAATATGTATTAAGTATGAAAAATGCAAATGGTCATAAAGATCCCCACACCGGCAAGCGTGGATTCCAATATTGGCTCCCCGTGACCACCACCTTCCATGATACAATGCAGAACCCCTTTTAAGCCCAATGGAAATATTTACACATAACCCCTTACATTTAACTAAGTAATCTTCCATTAAGGCATGAACAAATTGTATTGTCATACCAATATGCTTGCAAGCTTATAGAATTGTACCATTCAAATTATACATCAATCTAGGGGGAATCCATGACCCCTGAGTTCCAATTTAAAATCAAATCATGGCCTCTAAGGCCTTATCAAATTATTTAAAACCAAACCATGGCTACAAAGTCCTTCAAAAACCATTTTTATCCGTTTATCCATTAATTCAATGCAATAGTTTTGAAAAATAACCAAAACCCTATAATTATCAATATTCCAAAACCAATTATGCAAGTGGGTTGAGGTCAATACCAATTCCAATTACAAAAATTTATCAATTTGGGGGAATGCAATGTCCCCCTTCCTATCCACCATCCCCATCATCAATTTTAGTTCATAGACCATGAGATAAAGCATGAATAACAATTCCAAACCCTTGGGAAAACCAAACAAGTATTAATTATTCAAAACCCTCAACCCATGATTCAAACCCCAACAACTAAATTCACATAAACCATGATTAAAAACATGATTTTATATAAAACAAATTTAGGGAAGATATGAATGCATGAAAGCACCAAGAATTTTAAAGAGAAACCACACTTTAAACCCTAAATGACCAATCCCTAAAAACCATAGCCTTGCTCTTGATTGGGAATTTGAGAGAGAATGGTAGTTTATGATTATGTTTAGTGGGTAGAAACAGGGCTAATGGAAGTCTATTATGTCGTTAAAATTGTGTAAAGGAATATAAAAAACCAATTTACCCTTAATGAAAAACATACATAAAAATAACTCCCAATTACTAAAGGTCTCGTAATGACTCGTGGTAACTGGCCATGAGTTGTCACCATAACTCGTAGTGTGGGCTTAGGGCCACCGCACTGGTTTGGTCATGAGTCCCACCTTACAACTCGTGACCTCACCCTAAAAAACATAGAATCCATTCGTGGCCTAGACTATAACGGCTCATATTAAGTGACCACGACTTATGATCCCAACCGAAAGATAGGGAATCCTTATTGGTTTAACTATGATTATCTTTATACGACTCATGATACGTCTTCATGGCTCATCATCTGAGTCGTACCCTGAGCAATAAGAAAAATGATAAAGAAAAAATAAAAGTTCAGAACATGGGGTATTACCTTACACCTCTAGGATCATTCATCCCCAAATGAGGAGTTAAGGAACCAATAGCACGAATACATAACCAGATGCAACCACAAAACCATGCACAAATGCTAATAGACACAAAATGAAAAGAGAACCTATACCTCAAATACATTTCTCGAATGTGGGGAACAAGAATGGATATTTAGACTTTATGTTCTCTTCGGTTTCCCAAATAGCTTCCTCTACCTATTGATTCCTCTAAAGAACCTTCACCGAAACCCAATTCTTAGTCCTTAATCAATGGGCTTGCCTATCCAATATATCCAATATTACATCCTCATACAACAAGGAATTTGAAACACCAATATTCTCAATAGGCACGATAAAAAATGGATCAGCCACACACTTCTTCAACATCGACATATCAAAAATCAAATGAATGGAACCCAAACTTGGAGGAAAATCTAAATCATAAGAAAAATTTCCAACTCTCACTAATATTTTATACAGACCTACATAATAGGGACTAAGTTTCCCCTTATTCCCAAACCTCATCAATCTTTTTATGTTATAGACCTTCAAGAATACCCATTCACCTACATCGAACTTCAACTCCCTCTGCCTTATATCCGCACATGATTTATGGAAAAATTGAGCAGTCTTAATTCTTTCCATAATCATCTTCACCTTCTCCATGGCTTGATGAAAATAGTCGGGACCAAAAAACCTAGTATCGCCAATGTCAAACTACCTAATAGGATACCTACACCTCCTACCATAAAGATCCTTAAAAGGAGCCATCCCAATACAAGAGTGGTAACTGTTATCATACACGAACTCAATAAGAGGTAGGTGATCCATCCAAAAACCCTAAAAGTCAATCACATAGACCCTTGGCATAGCCTCTACTATTTGAATAGTCTGTTATATTTATCCATCCATTTTAGGTTGGAAAGCAGTGCTAAGGTTCACCTTAGTCCCTAAACTTTTCTGAAACAAATACCAAACGAGAGAAGAAAATTGCATACCTTAATCTAAAATAATGGACTCTGGCGCTCTATGCAATCTAACTATCTCCTCAATAAACAACTAGGCATAGTTCTCTCAAAAGTAAGTAGTCCTCATAGGCAAGAAGTGATGAGACTTAGTCATCCTATCCGTAATGACAAATAAAATTATACTAATTATGAGTCCTGCTGATGACTCATAATGAAATCTAAATTGATTATCTCCCACTTCCACATAGGCAATTCTACCTCTCGAGACATTAGATAAGGCCTCAAGTGCTCAACCTTAACTTTCTAACAAACCATACACTTAGGCATGAAGTTAGCCAACTAGTGGATATCCTTCACTAATTTTTGCTTCTCCTTATCCGCATAAATTAATCTCCCTATGGACAACTTTCTTAGAGAATCAACAACCACATTAGCTTTAACTAGATGGTAGTGAAGACTCATATCATAGTCCTTTAGTAACTCAAGCCACTGCCTCTATCGAAGATTCAACTCCTTCTAAGTAAATACATACTGCAATCTCTTATGATTAAAATAAATGTCCACATGTACTCCACACAAATAATTGCATCACATTTTCGAATAAAAAACCATAGATGCCAACTCTAAATCTTGAGTAAGAAAATTCTTTTCATGAACCTTAAGCTGTCATGAAGCATAGGACACCACCTTACCATTCTGAATAAATACATAATCCAGTCCCACACGAGATGTATCACAATACACCACAAATCCATCGCCACCCTCTAGCAAACTCAATACTGATGCAAAAGTAAACTTATCCTTTAACTTCTCTAAGCCACCCTCACATGCATCAGATCACAAGAACTTCACCTTTTTTTGAGTCAACTTCATAAATAAAGCAACAATTAATGAGATGCTCTGTAGAAATGTCTTATAATAACAAGCCAAACCTAAGAATCCTAAATGACGGTTAGAGTTGTGGGTCTAGGCCACCTCTTAAATGCCTTAACCTTTTTGTGGATCCACCTTTATCCTTCCACTAGAAACTACATCACCAATTAAAGTAACCACATTTACCCAAAATTCACACTTAGAAAAACTAGAAAATAACTTTTAATCCAAAATAGTCTGCAACATAATTTGATGGGGATTGACATGATCCTCTTCACTCTTAGAGTACACCAAGATATCTTCAATGAAGACAATAATAAAAAAGTCAAAAAATTACCTGAACACTTAATTCATAAGATCAATAAAAATAGTTGAGGCATTAGTAAATCCAAATGACATAACCAAGAAGTCACAGTGACTATATGTAATGCCCCTAATCTGGTACCCGAAATGCAACACGGTGCTCATGACCCCGAAAGACCACAGACTAACCCATGAGTTATATTTGTACCTGAATATAGCATAATATACTATATAAATGCAAAAATAAAGGCTATAAGGACATAAGGTTCAAAACTGATAAGATAATCACTGAATGATAAGGTATCATAATACAAAAATAAAACTTGAAATAAACTATCAGAATATGATAGTCTAAAAAGCCTCTAACTGACTGAACTATCTGAATAAGGAGTTGATGGGGCATGTCCTAAAATAACTCCAACTACTGAAATAAATTAATCAATTAGATAATAAAGTAATGGTAATTTCCTTAAAGGATGAGGACTTACTGCTAACTCTGACTGCTTACTGGAATGCTACTGATGCTCTAGAGCTTGTGCTTTTGAACCTATGGTATAAAACACCATAGCGCAAATGCGTTAGTACATTTGAATATACTGGTATGTATGCGAGGTAGGCTTAATGTAAAAGGGTTCATATGCATGAACTACACTAACTGATTGTATAACATGAACGTGAGAATACATACATGACTACATAATAACTATAACTGAGTTCGTGATAACATGATTAACATGATAACATGATAACATAATAACTAAAATAACTAATACTAAGCAACAATATCTGACAGTCTAGGTTCTGATGAAACTAGCTGAGTTATGTACTGTTCTGAGTTGACTGTATCTGACAGTCCTGAATCTTGTAGACCTATCTAAGTTCTATTACTTAGACTGAATGATTGTATCTGATAGTCCTAATTCTATACTAAAATAGTGGGAAGTATTCATCTAACCGACATGCCCTAAATAATGCATTATAGTTGAGTTGGGGTCCAATAAAAAACCCCAATTGGAAGGGTGTCAATATCGCGCCACTGGTAAGGACAATCTGTGAGTAACCATCATATATTAGGTAACTCTAGTGAGAACAGTGGGAACTCTCCTATAACAGGTTAAAATACCTTATCTACCCTCATATAATAGGCTACGATGTCTCAACCTACACTGGCTATGTAATTTTAGAATGCAAGGGTTTCTTCTAAGAATCACACACTCATATAACAGGTGGGTTCCCATACTTAAGTTTGATCAGTGCTAATTTCTACTCATATCTTAATAGACATTGAACATAATTAACTGAACTGATTTAACTGAGTTAATTGAATTTCTGTGGACTAACAAAATGTTACTGAGATTACTAAATTTCTGAGATTTATGAGATTACTGAGTTTTCCTGAGTCACATGATAAACTGAATTTCCATGAACATGGCTCGACTGAGAGTATCTTGAAAACATAACACTGGCTCTAGACACACTGCTAATTGTTGGGTACAAGTACCCCTAGGACACGATAGCATGAAACTGACAAAGCATAACTTTGTTGAATATATGACCAACATCGACAATCCATAATATAATAAGATAGGGATTCCATGAAGTACAAGTGCTAAAGCACCACAATGGCTACACATATATCCATAGTTCATTAACTAAGACATTTCATCAAACACTTAACATGCATGAACTTGTACATGAATGGGGATTTCATATTATCATACTAGTATGACGATGTTCCTTCACGTAGGCATTTAATCAAATACATGGGAACCATGCTTTGGTTATAAAATCATCAACACATCTTATAATCATGGATACATCCATCAATGTGTAAATTTAAGGGTTTATCATGATTATTATGCAAATCATCACATCCTAGGGTCAATCATTGGAATATGTAATTTCAAATATGAATCAAAACCCCACAATATCATGAACATGAATTTTAATTCAATTTAAATTATGAACATTCATAAATACGCAAATCTTGGATTTTGAAAAGAGATTCTTGAGCTTCATGGGTGAAAGGGACACATGAATCAATACATGACATACCTGTGTTGTGAGTTTCATGAAGTTCTGGGACTTAAAGAACTTTGAATCTCTTAGTTTCTTTAAGAATGATTTGGATCTTGTTCTTGGGGATTATCTTTGAGAGAAAAGCCTAATTTGATCTTGTAGATGGATTATGAACTTATGAGCCTTGATATGATATTACTAGGTGCTAAAATAGGTGGAAAAAGACACAAATACCCTTTTAAAAATAGCTTTAAAATAACTGAATGAACTATGCAACGGTGGGTGCGATGATCCATCGCTGGGTTGATGGTCCATCAATCCTGAACGCCGCACCTAGGCATAATATGGGTTCACTATCTATGTTGCGATGGCTTGGGCGACGGTCCATCACTAGCTCGATGGTCTATCGGCCTGACCTGTCGCCCTTAGTTCAAAGGTGGTCTCACTGCCTCTGCTGCGATGATTTGGACGATTATCCGTCAGCCCTAATCATCGTACCTGGGCAGTGTTGACTACTTTCTGTAAAACAGCCATAACTTTCTACGCCAATACTGGATTTGGGCCAAATTAGTATCATTGGAAAGCTAATTCAATTTCCCATATGTCAAAAAGTTAAGATCTTAAAAATTCCACAAACATAAAAGTGGATTCATCTTTCAAAGTAAGTTTCTAACATACTTGGGATGATTTCAAGCAAGGTAGAAGTACGGGGTATTGCAATATCTCCCCCTTGAGAACATTCATCCTCAAATGAGACTGAGTGAGAGGGGAGAAGATAAATTGAAGTACATACTAAACATGAATATCTGGAACATGATATCATGATTGACATGACTGATACCTAAATATAATCATACCGAATATGCATATCTAATGCATCAGTAACTTATTTATGATTGCATAACTAAATTACTAATAAGATAAGTTTCTCATCAAACTGAACATGCATATCTCATGCATGTATACATGACTAAACTAATACATAAATGCATGACTGAATATGCAATGGTACTTAATACCAATTTTATAATGGAATTCTAAACATGAATTGTATACCAAGCTTATCACTGAAATCTGAACATAAAACTAAAAATCTTAATGAGAAATATTATCTTGAGCTAGATCTGAGTTTGTGGAGAAGAGGTGAAGATACTTGGTCTGCATTTCTGCCTATTCTTCCTAAGTAGCTCCCTCAATAGACTGATTCTGCCAAAAAACTTTGACTAGAGGGATTTCCTTGTTCCTCATTCTATGAGTCTAGTAGTCAAGAATTTTGACTGGAATCTCTTTATAAGAGAGGCTGTTCTGAACATCTATGCTCTGAATAGGGACTACAACTGCTGGGTCACCTATGCACTTCTTGATCAAAGAGACAGGGAAGACTAGATGAACTGAGGCTAAATCTGAAGGCAATTCAAGCTTATAAGCTACCTTGCCTATAAGACTGAGAATTTTGAAGGGATCGGTATATTGGGGACTAAGCTTTCCCTTCTTGCCGAATCTCTTCACTCCCCTTATGGGAGAGATCTTTAGATAGACATAATCACTAATTTTGAACTCGATACCTTTTTGTATACATCTTTATAAGACTTCTATCAGCTCTAAGTAGCCCAGAGTCTTTCTATGATCAACTAGACTTTCTCTAATACATCGAACACTAACTTGGGACCTATGAATAAGGCCTCACTAACTTTGAACTAAATGATTGGAGATCTGCATCTCCTACCATAGAGAGCTTCGAATGCAGCCATCCGAATGCTGGAATGATAGATGTTGTTGTATGCAAACTCAATCAAAGGTAATTAGTCATCCCAACTACCCTTGAAATCAATTGCACACACCCTTAGCATATTTATTAAACTCTAAATGGTCCTTTCTGCTTGACCATCCACCTGAGGATAAAAGGTTGTACTGAGATAAACTTGGGTACCAAGACCCTTTTGGAATGCTTCCCAAAAATAAGAGGTGAACTGGTACCTCTGTCTGAGATAATAGATAACGGAATACCATGCAATTTGACCAACTCTCTAATGTAGAGTTTGTCATAATCCTCAGGTAAATAAGAGGTATGGACTGGAAGGAAATGAGCTGATTTAGTCATCCTATATACAATGACCCAAACTAAATCATGCTGGAGACGATTATGAGGAAAATCTATCATAAAGTCCATGTTAACTTCTTCCTACTTCCAAGTAGGAATACTAAAATCCTACATGGACCTACTAGGCTTCTGATGCTCTATCTTAACCTGCTGATATGTAGAGCACTTATCCATAAACTCAGCAATATCTCTCTTCATACTACTCCACCAATAGATTTTCCCACAAGTTGTGGTACATATTTATGGCCCTTGGATGAATAGAGAAGTGCGCACCATGCACTTCTGCAAGAATTTGCTGCCTTAATTCGTCTACATCTAGAACACACAGACGACCCTGATAAAGAAATATACTATCTCCCCCTTGGGAGAAACCCTCTACTTTCTGATCCTTGAGTGACTCTTTTAACTTGACTGGACTGGGATCCCTATCTTTCTTTTCTTTTACCTATAAAAACTAGAAATAATTCTGAACTACTCTGAACCCATAAGTCATCTTTCTCCAAATCGACTAAGCGAATGCCTAGTCTGGCAAACTGATGGATTTTCTAAGCTAATGATGGATTTCCTAAGCTAACTTCTTCTTACTATCCTCAACATGAGCAACACTACCAATAGATAGTCTATAGAGAGTGTCAGCCACTACATTGGCCTAGCCCAAATGATAAAGGAAACTGATGTCGTAATCTTTCAAGAGCTCTAACCACCTTCTCTGGCGAAGATTGAGATATTTCTGAGAAAAGACATAATGAAGGCTCTTATGATCGGTGAACACATATTCATGAACTCTGTATAGATGATGTCTCCAAATATTCAAGGCAAATACTACGACCGCAAACTCAAGATCATGAGTTGGATAGTTCTTCTCATGAAGTTTAAGTTGCCTGGAAGCGTAGGCTATGACCTTACCACGCTGTATGAGGACATAACAAAAAACTACTCTGGATGCATCACAATACACTATGAACCCATCTAGACTATCTCGAAGAGCTAAGACTGGAGCTGAGGTAAATCATGTCTTAAACTCCAAAAAACCTCTTCTCGCAAGGATCTGACGCTAAAACGTGACTTTTTTCTGAGTTAATTTGGACATAGGGGATTTAATATAAGAAAATCCCTCAACTAATTTTCTGTAATAGCCAGTCAAAACTAAGAAACTCCTGATATCTAATGGAAAGATAGGTATGGACTAGTTTCTTACCGCTTCGATCTTTTGAGGATCAATACTAATGCCATCATCGGAAATGATATGACCAAGGAATAATACTAACCTTAGCCATAATTCGCACTTACTTAATTTGGTGAACATCTGATGATCTCTGTGAGTCTAAAAAACAATTCTGAGATGGCCTGCATGATCACGCTTACTGCGGGAATAGACCAGAATGTCATTTGTGAAGACTATGAAGAAAATGTCCAAGTATTACTTGAATACAAGGTTTATCAAATCCGTGAAAGCTACTGGGGCATTGGTAAGACCAAAGGACATGACTAGAAATTCAAAGTGACCATATCGAGTACGGAAAGCTATTTTTGAAATGTCATATTCTCTGACTCTGAGCTGATGATAGCCTGATCTAAGGTCTATCTTAGAGAAATAACTGGAACCCTGAAGATGGTCAAATAAGTCATTAATTCTAGGAAGATGATACTTGTTGTTGATGGTGACTTTGTTGAGTTGATAGTAGTCTATACACATTCTGAGAGAATCATCTTTCTTGTGGACGAATAAGACTGGTGCACCCCACGGGGACACACTAGGCCTGATGAATCCCTTATATAAGAGATCATTCAACTTCTCCTTTAATTCTCTGAGTTTTGTTGGTGCCATTTTATATGAAGGAATAGATATAGGCTGAGTATATAGAAGAAGATCAATGTCGAAGACTTTTTCCCTTTTGGGAGGAATTCTTGAAGATCTTTGGGAAAGATATTTGAATATTCATTCATGACTGGGACTGATTAAAGATAGGGAGTTTCAAAACTAGTGTCCTCAACTCTAACAAGATAATAGAAACATCCTTTAGATATCATTTTCCTTACCCGAAGTTAGGAAACAAAATAACCTCTGAAAGCTGAAGTACTACCCCTCCACTCTAGGACAGGTTCAATCGGAAACTTGAACTGGACTTTTCTATTTTTGTAGTCGACTGTGGCATAGCAGGAATAAAGCAAATCCATGCTGAGAATAAGATCAAAATCAGTTATCTCTAATTCGACTAAGTCTGCTGAAGTTACTTTCTGAAATATCATAACCGGACAGTTCCTGTATACCCATTGGGCTATGATAGTTTTACCCACTGGGGTAGAAATTAAGAAGGTCTCTACTAGAATTTCGGGACTGACTCTAAAATAAAATTCTATATAGGGAGTAAAAAAAGACAAAGAAGCTCCTGGATTTATCAAAGCGTAAAGATGCACATGAAAGATCTGTAATGTACTAGTAACCACATCAGGAGAATTTTTCTGATCTTGCCGGGAATAAAGAGCATTGAGTTTGTTTGGGCGTTGCCCACTAGTAGCACTGGATGTGGCACCCTACTGGTTTGGGCGACTTAACTGACCTGAGGAACTGTTCTGCTGACCTTAAGGACTTGGCTGAGGACAATATCTCTGACTCTGTGGCCTGGCTTGCCACATTTGAAACAAATACCACTACCAGCTCTGTAAATACCCTGATAGTGATTGCCATAAGTCTAGGAAAAAGGATAGGTGCGGGCACTGCTAACACTGCCCTGAGACTTAGATCCTGGCTCTCTATCTATGTTACCATCCCTGAACTTAGGGGTAGGAGAACTGGCTGAAGAAAGAGCTGGAACTAATGTTTTAGGATAAAACTAAGAACAATTTCTTCCCTCTAACTTAGGCTGAGCAAAGTTGAAACTACCTGTCCGAGCTCTCTTATTCTACTTCTCCCTTATCTTTATATTTTTCTTTTCTATCTATTGAACATGGGTCATAAGCCTGGCTATGTTCATGTTACTATTCAACATCGCAAACCTGCACTCATTGACTATACTATCATTCACCCCAAAAACAAACTTACTCATCTTAGCCCTGCTATCGACAACCACATGAGGAGTATATCTGGCTAATTGAGTAAACTTATGAGAATACTCTTTCACTATCATATTGCCCTACTTGAGGTTAATAAATTCTAGCACTTTAGCTTCTATCAGCTCTAGGGGAAAGAATCTATCTAAGAATGTAGTAGCAAACTCCTCCCACTCAATAGGCTCTGAATCTATAACCCCCCCTGACTTCCACTATTTGTACCAAGTGTGAGACTATTCTGCAACTGATATGTAGCTAACTTCGTACTCTCACTAAAATTAACCCCCATGATATCTGTAACCTTCTAAACTTGATCCAGAAATTCTTGAGGATCCTCTTATGACTTAAACCTGAAAAAATAGAGGATTCATTCAATTGAAGTCTCAAATCCTGGCTGCAGCTGAATTGGCCACTGGGTTGGCCAAAACTATAGTTAGTCATTTATTTTGAGCAGCAACTGACTAAACAAGAGTAGTGAATAGAGCTCTGAACTCTACATGAAAGACATGTTCGCCCAAAGGATCTTTAGGTTGAGGAACTAGCTAATTCCCGTTTCTTCTTTAGGAGGTATGTTCTGTTAAAGAAAGGGAAAAATAGATTAGACTATGAGATTGACTTGAGATTATGCTCACTGGCACGACATGAATACTAAAATAAGGGAGATTGTTCCTAAAACACATTATAGCCTCCTGCACATAAATATGGCACGCAACAAACCTATGTACAAGAATCTACTAGGTGAGGATTTTAGACTTCCTAGGACTCTATTGAACCTTAGGCTCTAATACCAAGTTTGTAATGCCCCAAATATGATACCCAAAATTCTACACGGTGTTCATGACCCTGAAGGACCACAAGCTAACCCATGACTGATATCTGTACCTGAACACTGCATAATATACTATATAAATATGGTAATATAGGCTATAAGTTCATAAGGTTCAAAATAGATAAAATAATCTCTGAATAAAATGGTATCATAATACAAAAACAAAACCTGAAATAAACTATCTGAACATGATAGTTAGAAAAGCCTCTAACTAACTGAACTAATGAATAAGAAGTTGATGGGACATGTCTCCAACTAACTCCAACTACTAAAATAAATTAATTAATGAGAAAAAAAGTAATGGTCATGTCCTTGAATTATGAGGACTCACTGCTAACTCTGACTGCTGAGACTGGAATGCTACTGATGCTATAGAGCTCGTGCTTCTAAGCATATGCTATAAATCACCATAGCACAAATGCGTTAGTATGTTTGAATGTACTGGTTTACAAGTAAGGCAGGCTAAATGCAAAAGGGTTCGTATGCTTGAACTACACTAACTGACTACATATAATGAATGTGAGAATACATGCATGACTACTAATAACTATAACTGAGTTCTTAATAACATGATTACTGAGACTGAGTACTGATAACATGAGATTCTGATATTTGTATAACTAAAATAACTAATACTTGGTGACTGTATCAGACAGTTTAGGTTCTGATAGAACTAGCTAAGTTCCGTACTATTCTGAGTTGACTGTATCTGACAGTCCTTAATCTTATAGAACTATCTGAGTTTTATTACTGAGATTGAATAACTATATCTGACAGTCCTAATTCTGTACTGAAACTGTGGGAAGTATTCATCTAACCGATATGCCCCAAATAATGCATTATAGCTGAGTTAGGGTCCAATCGGTACCCCTTATTGGAAGGGTGTCAATACCGCACCACTGGTAAGGACAATCAGTGAGTAACCCTCATATAAGAGGTAACTTTAGTGAGAACGGTGGGAACCATCATATAATAGGTTAATCAACCTTGTCTACCCTCAGATAACATGCTACGATGTCTCAACCTCTGTTGTCTATGTAGTTCTAGAACACAAGGATTTTTTCTAAGAATAACACCCTCATATATCAGGTGGGTTCCCATCCTTGAGTTCACTCGATGATAATTTCTACTCCCATATGTATAGACACTGAACATAATTAACTAAACTGACTGGACTAAGTTAACAGAATTTCAATGGACTAACGGAATGCTACTAAGATTACTAAATTTCTAAGATTTCTGATATTATTGAGTTTACTAAGTTTTCCTGAGTCACATGACTTACTGAATTTCTATGAACATGGCTCGATTGAGAGTATCTTAAGAATGATACTGGCTCTAGGCATACTGCTAATTATTGGGTACAAGTACCTCCAGGACTCGGTAGCATAAAACTGACAAAGCATGACTTTCTTGAATACATGACCAACATCAACAATCCATAATATAATAAGATGGGGATTTCATAAAGTACAAATGCTAAAGCACCACAATGGCTACACATATAGCCATAATTCATTAACTAAGATACTTCATCAAACTTTTAACATGTATGAACTTGTACATGAATGGGGATTTATATTATCACACTAGTATGACACTTTTCCTTCACATAGGCATTTAATAAAAAACATGGGAAGTATGATTTGGTTATACAATCATCAACACATCTAATAACCATGGATACATCCATCTACGTGTAAATTTAAGGGTTTATCATGATTATTATGAAAATCATCACATCCTAGGGTTAATCATTGGAATATGTAATTTAAACCATGAATCAAAATCCCACAACATCATGAACATGAATTTTAATTCAATTTAAACCATGAGCATTCAAAAATACACAAATCTTGGATTTTGAAAAGAGATTCTTGAGATTCATGGGTGAAAGGGACACATGAATCAACACATGATATACCTGGGTTGTGAGTTTCTTGAAGTTCTTGGACTTGAAGAACTTGGAATCTCATAGTTTCTTGAAGAATGATTTGTATCTTGTTCTTAGGGATTATCTTCAAGAGAGAACCCTAATTTGATTTGTAGATGGATAATGAACTTATGAGCCTTGATAGGATATTACTAGGGGTTAAAATGGGTGGAAAAAGGCCTAAATACCCTTTTAAAAATGACTTTAAAATAACTAAACGAACTATGATACGGTGGGTACGACGATCCGTCGCTGGATTGATGGTCCGTCGGGCCTTGACCGTCGTACCTAGGAAGAATATGGGTTTACTGTCTCTACTATGACGGCTTGGGCAATGGTCTGTTGCTAGCTCAATGGTCTGTCAGCTTAAGCCATCGCCCTTAGGAAGAAGGTGGTCTCATTGCCTCAGCTACAATGGTTTGGGCTACGGTCCATCGACCCTCATCGTCGTACTTGGGCAAGTTTGACTGCTTTCTATAGAACGACCATAACTTTCTACCCCGATACTGAATTTGGTCAAAATTTGTATCATTGGAAAGATAATTCAATTTCCCACATGTCAAAAAGTGAAAATCTTAAAAATTCCATGTGTATAAAAGTGGATTCATATTTTAAAGTAAGTTTCTAACATACTTGGGGTGATTTCAAGATAGGTAGAAGTATGGGGTATTACACCATACTGTGTTCAGAAAGTAAACTTAGGAATATGATCCTCCCTAATTTTCAAATGATGATAGCTTGGATGGAGATCAATCTTAGAGAAATATCTAGCACCCTAAAGCTTGTCAAAAAGATCATCAATCCTAGGAAGAGGATACTTTTTCTTCATTATCACCTTATTCAACTATCGATAATCTATACTCATTCAAAATAACCCATCTTTTTTGCAGGAAAAGCACGGGGCTCCCTATGGAGAAATACCTGAATGGAAAATGCCCTTATCAAAAACATCTTTTTTTCTCCTTTAACTCATTTGAAACCATTTTATACACAGGAATAGAGATGGGACATGTATCTTGTAGAAGATCATTCTCAAAATCTATTTCCCTATCAGGATAAATACTAAGAAATCATTAACAAACACCTTGGGAAACTCATTAACAATAGGGACAAAATATAAATAGGGACTCTAAGATCTAGAATCTTTAACTCAAACAAAATCATATTGACATCCCTTGGAAATTAGAATTAGAATTCTAAGATAAGAAATAAACCTCGGTGCTGAGGAACTTCCCTCCCATTTAATTATTGATTTATTAGGAAATTAGAAAGTGACCTTTTGGGTCCTACAATCCAGTGAAGCATAGCATGAATAAATCCAATCGCCACCCAAATTAACTCGAAATCTGCCATATCAAACTCTATGAAATCCACTAAGGTCTTCCTTTGAAAGATGGATACTATACAACCCTTATAGTTCTTTCTAGCAACAACAGAATCACCCATTAGAGTAGACTAAAAGAAAGGCTCAGAAATGGCTTCACAACCAAAATCAAAAGTTACATCAACATAATGGTTCATATAAGAAAGAGTAGACCTCAGATCAAGCAAATAATACAGATTGCAAGAGAAGAGTTTTAACATACCAGTAACAACATCAGGTGATGCTATAGATTTCTAATAGGTGGCAAGAGCATAAGGACAATTCCAACTTGTGTTGATATAAAAAGTAGTACCATTTTGCTCAAGAGTTAAAAAGGTAGAAATTAGCACTTTTTTATCCCAGTAGATACCTTTAGCCATAGTACCATTCCTCTAAATATGACTAGGTTGACCATAATTAAAGCCCTAATTTCTCTTATCATCATAATAAACTCAGTGAAGATGATCACAAAATCTACATGGAGGATATAATGGGGCTGATTGAGCTCCACTAGCCTGAGACTGAGCACCCTGTGCCTTAGGACCACTATTAGTCTAAAATTGATGATCACCAAATTCTTTTGGATAAAGAGCACTAGCCGAAGAATACGAACAAAATAAATCCATAAATCTAGGCCTTTTCTTCTCATCTTTGACATGAGAAACACTTAACATAGATAATCAGATATGAGAATCAACCACTACATTGGCTTTACCTACATGGTACAAAATAATTATATAACAATCCTTTAACAATACTAACCATCTCCCATGATGAAAACTCAATTTTTTTTACTGAAAACATGCTGAAAGATGTTATGATTAGTGAACACATCAACATGGACCCTATAAATATAATGTCTCTAAATCATTAAGAAAAAACAACTATTGCCAACACAAGATCTTAAGTCGGGTATTTAATCTTATGAGGCTTAAGTTATCTAGAGGGATGTTATAACCTTGTCAAGATACATCAATACACAACCAAGACAAACTCTGGAACCATTACAATGAACCATTACACCATCTGAATCCTCTAGCAGAGTTAATACTGGAGCGGAGCTTTGTTGAGTCTTCAACTCCTATAAAATTTTCTCTCTTGAATCAAATAATAGAAATTTAAGTTTATTTATAGTTAGTCCAAATATGAGAGAATAAATGGAGAAAAATACTTTGACTGGCAGGTAGGTGTCAACCCTCGACTAGCAGGTCGACATATCAAACCTACATTGGATACGTTATTCTAGAACTCAGGGAGTGCTACTAAAGGTCACGTAGATGAGTCTCCATCCCCAGATTGGTTCTGTGCTAAATCTTACTCCCAACTGAACTGAAATTGGCACTAGACTGAACTTAATTAAATACAACTGAACATACAACTGGCTGTGCTTATTATGAACTTTTTATAACAACTAATTGAATGACAATAATAATGGTATAACTTAAATTATTTCTAAGACACTGGAAAATATGTAAAAACTAAGTATTGGGTATTCATAACCCACCAGCATAGAATGAATGAAAATTATGATATTAAACATGGCGTACTATAGTATGAAATTATTATTCAAAGACCCAGAACATGGTTGTTACATCAATCATGTAGCAATCATAAAATAGGACATGAGAACATGAGCAAAACAACATAGTTAAATGTTGAAATTCATAAATGAAGGTTAAATCCTGAAAGCAAATGAAAATGACATACAAATTGCACACTTAAAGCATGATATGACTCATTCTACTCGAAAACACTTGTAAACATAACCTGTAATTTAATTAACAAGAGATACATGGCTTTATTTCATTAAGAACATGTTAACTCCTATATTAAGACAAAAGAGGATTTTGGGCTCCATGGATGAAAAGAATCCATGGATGAACATCCCACATACCTCCCTAGATGGATTCTTGAATATTCCATGTGAATTTCTTAAGCTTAAAGTTTAATTTCTTGATTTCTTATGAAAGAGTTAGGGTTTTTTTATTGGGATGAAAGATGGTTTTATTGAGATGATTTATGAGTTAAAGGGTAAATAATTCTCCTTGGGAGCCCTAATTTAATGTTATGGATGAATTGGGTGAGGGGAATTGACCTAATTAACCATAATTGACAATGAACAAAAGCTGGATGAGAAAGGGAGTGGGCGGAGCAAGACCTGTTACGGCAGTCTACCCTGGGCAGTACCCACCATAGAGTAGGATACTAACCTGGGTGGCACCCACTTTAGAGCGAGGGACTAACCTGGGCAGCTTCGCCTTACCCTAATGGGCTGGAATGGGTGGTGCCTGCCTATCTCGGTGGTCTTTCTATTTTTGTTTTTCAAACACACCCCTATGCTCGTTTAAAAATTCCAAAACTCTCCCAAGTCATACTTTGAACATCCTCGATCATGAAATAACTCAAAAATCAATGTATCAAGGTCGGCAAGACCCAAATAAAAATCATCAAAGTGTAGGGGTCTTGAAAATGACTAGGTCCTAAACACTTAGGGACATTTTTAAGCCTTAGACCCCCTCAACATAAAAATTTATAAATGAATTAAGCAAGGACTATGCTGGGTATTATAAGACTCTGCAAATTTCCCTCGTAGTTTGAACCTTGGAATGCATGTCGAATGAAGTATAATTTCAGCCCTAAGAGATTGAGAAAGGACTCCCTAATTTATTAGTATTTTAATCTTGTGGATTTTTAGTAAAAATGACTTCCTATGGTGTGGGTAATTGAGTTAGCTTTCCAATAATACCAATTTCTTCAAAATCTAGTATCGATGTGAGAAGTTATGGCCATTTTCCTAAGCGTTGTCGGAATCGTCCAGGTTTGACGGTCGATCCGACGGACCGCCAATCATCTCATCAAACCAAGGAAGTGACTCATTTTTCTAGCTATCGTGCGATGACCAAAATTGTGAATCATCAAACTTTTGATGGACCATCATTCCGACCGTCGTATGGAGACAATGTGTTCCATTTTTGGCCCTTGAGCGACGAACAATCTGGCAGACTGTCAAACATCTGACAGGACATCATTTCGACCCTTGCAGACCCCGATCAATAATTTTTAACTTATTTTTAAAAGGGTATTTTGGTCCTTTCTACTCTTTTAACCCCTCATATATATTCTAGATGAACCAGCTGGCCTCATTTGCTTTTCTCTAATACTTAAGGGCTAGGGTTTTCTCCTCCAAATCATATCAATGTAAAAATTCTTCAACAAGAAATCTAAGTACTCACCAAAGATTGTGCTAGTGAGTTGAGAATTGAATCTCCTAAGTTAAAAGAATTCAAGAACCCTCTCCCAAGAGTATGAAGAGGAAGTTTAGAGGAAACTTGTTTATCCAATCTCCTAATCTAAGGTATGTAGAGTTTTCAACAAGGGTAACCCTTTCACCCATATGCTCAAAAGGAATATTTACATCATGATTTTCCTAAAATCTATGAGGTTTTACATGAAATTGAATTAGGTTTTTTCACCCATTATTATTGAATACATTATCTTGATATTCCCTAAGAATTAAGAGTCAAATGGCATGTTTTTTTGCATGTTTTCTTTAGAAATTAAAGTTGGGTATAAAGCCCATGATTTTAATCAATGAGAAGTTAATGTTTGCGATGTTTGAGATATTGAAGTATATGACTAAATTGAGACTTGAGATAAATTGCTGAAATTCCTATATTTTCATATGATTTATGAATCTATATGCTATATATTATGCTTTTAATGATCTTTAACTTTATATTGAACTATGGGTTAGAAAGCCCTATTTGATACTTGTGAATTTATGAACTATTGTGCTATAAGCCTCCATGATTTGAATATTTTAAGATGATTGATAAACGAATTGACCTAAGTGTCCTTGAGCTTTGAAATACACTTCACTATATGAGATTATCGATTTGATCATTGGGTTTGTGGTGAACTATGAGATTATTCTAAAAGTGGATTTTTAAGAGATGAGCACAGATAATCTAAAGGGAGTAGTATTTAATACCGAGCGGGTAAGTCACTACAGTTGCTTACCTAAAAAGTACGTTTCATCGTAGGTTAGGCTTGAGGCCGAGTTTATGATGATTATGATTGGCCCCAAGGTCGAGTTTTATTTAGGGATCACTAGACCTAGGTTATACTCCTTGGCAAGAGTATGACGCCCTTCCCTAATGTGGGGTCTCTTCCTTAGGAGGACAAAATGTTGGATTTCATGTAGCTCACGTAATTTATGTCGGTTACGAGAACCTCCCTTGCCCTTTTTAAACTTGAAATCAGCTACTCCTTTGCAAACTAAGGTATTTTCTCTCCTATGAACTATTTTTCACTAAACTAGAGTATTTTTTCTTGAGATAGACGATTTCTCCTAAAGCTTGAAATGAGATATTTTCCTAACTTGCATGATATGCCTCTACGAATGTTCTAAAATATCATTAGATCGTATTTCTAGTATTTGAGTTTGAAGAGATATAAAATCTTGATCCTTAAATGTTGTTTTACCTACCATCCCATATGCATGAGTTGGTGGTACAGTATAAATCCCTATTTGCCTTGAGTATTTATAATAAGAGAATATATCCAGTTTTAAGGTTGAAAAATGATGACTCACGAGATTTGGGTAATATGCCTCATCTTATATGATTTATGAACTTTATATTTTATACTTATTTAAGCCATGTGAGTTATCTCATATTGCATACATGATTTGAATGAAGAAAATTGATACTATTTTATATATATACATTCAACCCCGCATACTCAGTACATTCCCAAGTACTGATCCATATATATGTTTATTTGCTGCATTATCTCATAATGTAGGTTTAAGTGCTCAGTGCTAGCCTCGCCTATGATCTTCGAGTACCTCGCGTACATTTTCTACAATGGTGAGTTGTCTTGGTTCGAGGACCGATCTTCAGATTCCAGGGACTGAAAGACTATGTTGTTACCTGTAGTTCATCCCGAGCCAGTTGGGGGACTGTCCCATCGGCTCTCTAGATTATTGATTTGTAGAGGCTTTGTTAGACTATTTGGTAGATTGTGGTTTTGTTGGGATTTATTTATCATGACCATTTGGACCGAGTACCCCTTCTTTCCTTTATTTCTTTCTATGAACATGGATGTGCTAGTGTTTGAATTTAAATTTTATCCTTGAATTAAGGGTTATCAGCAGGAACCAACTCTATATGTTAGCTTGGGGCTACTTATAGCCCTAGGCACCATGTGACATCCCGAGAGGCGATTTTAGGTTGTTACAAAGTGGTATGAAAGCTAGGTTTCTACGAAGTCCTAGGTAGTCTGATAAGCCGCAGTGAGAAGGGTCTTGCTCATCGGTGTATAGTACGCCACATCTATGGGTAGGAGGCTATAGGATATTTTGGGAAAAGTTGTGTCTTTGTTTTTCAGATTCTATCGTGCCTCTGGTTGTCTCCTTCTTATCTAATGATATGTGCTTCTCTATTTCTAAAAATTGCCTCTTCGAAGGGAAAATACTTGTGGAAACTATGAGGAGCAGCCCTACCCATTGGTCCTCTAAATGAGATGGTGTTCTACGCTGAATTTAGGGTGGCCTTTTAGGCGTTGGTCCTAATGATCTCTGCTAATTTTTGGGCCAATAACTGGGCCCCAGATGCTAACTAGGTAGGAGGTGATATAGTCATAGCTAGAATTCGTGACTTTCTATGGATGAACCTGCTTGATTTCTATGGGTCGGGAACTGAAAAGGACCTACAGCTGTACTTGGAGGAGGTAAGGAAGATCACTAACATAATGCATATCTCAGAAGAAAAAAGTGTTGAGTTGGCATCTTACAGACTGAAAGATATTACTTATGATTGGGTTGTGTCATGGAATAATGGTAGAGATGAAGATGCCACTCCTGTGACTTGGGAAGTATTCCAAGATGCATTCTTAGACCGATTCTTTCTTCTTATGATGAGGGAGGCCAAGATTAAGGAGTTCATGAACTTGAGGCAGAGCTCCATGACTGTTAAGGAGTACTTCTTGAAATTCAGTCAGTTGGTCAAGTACGCTCCTGATTTGATCTCTAACACCAGGGCTTGTATGAGTAAGTTTATGAACAGTATTTCTGGGTTGGTGCTAAAGGAGTGTAGACCAGTAATGTTGAATAGGGATATATGGATCTAGCTAGGTTGATGATTCATGTCCAATAGATACAGGCGGATAAGCTTAGGGAGAAGAAAGGATAAGGGGTAGCAAGAGGGCAAGATCTGATCTGCATGATTTTAGCCGGCCTAGGTTCCATGGAGGGAACCACCCTCAATTTCAGAGACGCCTGTCTGCTATAGTGCCATCAGCAGCTAGCGCTTCCGTACCTAGAGAAAACCTGGAGCAAGAGGGTAGGCCTTTCATGTCTAAATCGTAGAATAGTGTTGGTAACTGTCTCCGCCACCCTCCTTGTGCTAAATATGGTAGAAATTATCCTGGGGAGTGTTTTGGTGATGTGAAGGGTTGTTTTGGTTATGGAAAGCAGGGACACAGACTTAGAGATTTCCCCCATGCTAAACAGGGGAATAGAGATGCTCAACCTCTATCACAGGCTACTAGTGCACTAGCTAATGTACCTTGTCCCGCCCCAATTTAGGGCACTTCTTCTAGCATTGCTAGCGTTCAACGCCATAATAGATTTTATGCTTTGCCATCCCAGTGGGAGTAGAAAGACTCCCCTAATTTTTTTACCGGTATACTTCGGGTCTTTTGTCTTGATGTTTATGTATTGTTGGACCCCAGGTCAAATCTCTATTATGTGACCCGACTTGTGGCTGTGAATTTCCAAAGGGGTCCCGAAAAAATTCCTGAGCCTTTCCTAGTTTCTACACCAGTCAGAAAAGTCAATTATTGCTAAACAAGTGCATAGAGATTGCCCTATCACTGTGCTTTATAGAGTCATCCTTGTGGACTTGATAGAGTTAGAAATGGTATATTTTGACCTTATACTTGGTATAGATTGGCTTTATTCTTGCTATGCATCAATAGATTATCGTACCCGTGTAGTCAAAAGTCATTTCACCTCCTGTACCAAAGTCAAAAAGCTAATATCCAAAGGTTGCACTATCACTTAGTTAGAGTCAAAGATGCTCAGTCTGAAACACCAACTATTTAGTAAGTCGATATTGTTAGTGAGTTCCCATATGTCTTTTCGGATGATCTCCCAAGGGCACCTCCCGATAGAGAAATAGAGTTCAGAGTTGATCTTCTTCCTGACACTCAGCCTAATTCTATCCCCCCTATACCGTCACCTACCGAGCTCAAGGAGCTGAAAAAAAAAAACTCAAAGATCTTCTAGATAAAGTTTTCATTAGGCCCAACATTTCTCCTTGGGGCGCACTTGTTTTGTTTGTGTAAAAGAAGGATGGATCCTTGTGTATTCGTATTGACTACCATCAACTGAACAAGGTCATAATTAAAAATAGGTATTCTCATTGAAAAATTGATGACCTATTTGATCAGTTTCAAGGTGCAAGTTATTTTTCCAAAATAGACCTTAGATCTGGCTATCATCAACTTAAGGTCAGGAAATATGATATTTCAACGACAGCCTTCTGAACCCGCTATGGTCACTTTAAGTTCCTATTCATGTCCTTCGGGATAACCAATGCCCCGACCACTTTTATGGACCCTATGCATCGAGTGTTCAAGCGATATCTTGATATGTTCATCATTGTTTTCATAGATGACATCCTTGTGAAATCCCGTGATAAGAATGGCCATGAACAACACCTTAGAATTGTCTTTCAGTAAGTGTGAATTTTGGCTAAGGTCTGTAGCCTTTCTAGGTTATGTTTTAGTCGAGGGCATTAGATTTCATCTCTAAAAGACCGAAGCTATTAGAAATTGGCCTAGACCTATCTCCCCATCCGACATTAGGAGTTTCTTGGGTCTAGCTGGCTATTACCATTATTTTTTTGAGGGTTTTTCTTCCCTTGCGTCTCCTATGACCGATTGACCCAAAAGAATATTAAACTCCGGTGGTCCGAGTCTTGTGAGAAGAGTTTTTAGGAGCTGAGGACTCTGCTCACTTCAGCCCCTGTGTTGACTTTTCCTGATGGTTCTAATGGTTTTGTGGTATATTATGATGCCTTTGGAGTTGGTTTGGAATGTGTTTTGATACAGATACATAAGGTTATACCCTATTCCTATAGACAGTCGAAATCGCATTAAAAGAATTACCCTACCCATGACCTTGAGCTAGCTGTTGTGGTCTTTGCTTTAAAAATTTGGAGACACTATCTTTGTGGTGTCCATGTGGATGTAATTACTGATCATAAGATCATGCAGTATGTATTCACCCAGAAGGAGTTGAATCTTAGGAAGAAGAGGTGGTTAGAATTGTTGAAAGATTATGATATGAGTGTGTTGTATCACCCGGGCAAGGCCAATGTAGTGGTGGACGCCCTTAATAGATTGTCCATGGGTAGTGTTGTGCATATAGGAGAAGTTAAGAGAGAGTTGGGTCATGATGTTCATTGTTTGGCTAGGTTGGGTGTTAGGTTGCTTGATTCAACGGAGGGGAGTATGTTGTTGCAGAGTAGTTACGAATCCTCTTTAGTCTCAGAAGTGAAGGAGAAACAGGATAGGGATTCTAGTTTTGTCATACTGAAGGAGTCAGTTAAGGACCAAAAGGTTGAGGTTTCATTCTAAGAGGGAGATGGTGTGTTGAGATTTCATGGTAGGTTGTGTGTCCTATGTGTTGATGATTTGAGGTAGAGGGTTTTGGCTGAAGTGCATGGCACACGTTATTCCATTCATCTCGACACTACAAAGATATTCCACGATTTGTGAGAAATATATTGGTGGAACGGTATGAAGAAAGACATAGCCGAGTTTGTAGTGAGGTGTGCAACATGTCAATAGGTTAAGGTAGAGCACCAAAGTCTTGGCGGCCTGATGCAAGAGTTTAGTATACCCATTTGGAAGTAGGAAGCGGTGAATATGGACTTCATGACTGGATTGCCTCTTTTGCATTGTCGTCATGACTCTATTTGGGTTGTTGTGTATAGGTTGACAAAGTCCGCACATTTCTTACCCATTCATATTTCTTATACGACTGAGGATTATGCTAGATTGTACATCCAGGAGTTGGTCAGGCTGCATGGAGCCCCCTTGTCTATCATTTTAGATAGGGATACTCAATTTACTTCTTAATTTTGGAAGGCATTTCAGGAGGGTCTTGGTTCCCAAGTTCTCTTGAGTTCTGCATTTCACCCGCAGACAGATGTTCAGGCTGAGAGGACCATTTAGACCCTGGAGGATATGTTAAGGGTGTGTGCTCTTGATTTCAAAGGTAGCTTGGATGAGCATTTTCCATTGATTGAGTTTTCCTATAATAATAGTTTCCATGCTAGCATTGAGATGGCATCGTTTAAGGCCTTATAAGGTAGGAGGTATGGATCGTCCATGGGTTGGTTTGAAGTGGAGGTGGCCGCGATTGGGCCTGATGCAGTTTTTGAAGCTATGGAGAAAGTTAAGTTGATTATAGAGAGGTTGAAGATGGCTCAAAGTCGTCAAAAATCTTATGCCGATGTGAGAAGGAGAAATCTTGAGTCTTAGGTGGGCGATTTGGTGTACTTGAAGATTTCACCCATGAAAGGGGTGAAAAGATTTGGTAAAAAGGGGAAGCTGAATCCTTGTTATGTTGGCCTGTATAAAGTCTTGAGCCATGTTGGCAAAGTAGCATTTGAGGTTGATTTTCCCTCAGAGTTGTCCGTCGTTCACCCTATCTTTCAAGTCTCCATGCTCAAGAGGTATATTGATGATTCTATTATGGTTGATCCTTCATAGAGTATCAATATTGAAGATAGTCTTTCCTTCGATGAGATTCCCATGGAGATCCTAGATTTTCAGATCCGTAGACTCAGGAACAAAGATGTTCCCTTGGTCAAGGTTTTGTGGTGGAACCAATCTGTCGAGGGTGATACTTGGGCAGCAGAAGCAGACATGCAAGCCAAATAGTCACACCTTTTTTCCGCGTGTTCAGATCAATCCAAAGGTACTATTCTTCTTTAATTTAGCCCTTCTTATCAAAAGTTTAGCTATGCGTCCATCCTTGTATGAATTCTTACAATATCCGGAGTGGTCATGAGTTTAGAAAGATCTAGAACTGTTTAATAATTGTTTCAGCTATGTGAACTATGTGTTTCCTGTACCCCTAGCCTAGCTAGCGACATTCGAGGATAAATATTTCCAAGGTGGAGATATTGTAAGACCTCGCAAAGTTCCCTCATAGTTTGAACCTTGGAATGCGTGTCAAATGAAGGGTAATTATGAACCTAAGAGATTGATAAAGGACTCCATAATTGATTAGTGTTTAAATCTTTTGGATTATCCTAAAAATGACTTCCTATGGTGTAGAAAATTGAGTTAACTTTCGAACGATACCAATTTCATCAAAATACAATATCGAGGTGAGAAGTTATGGCCATTTTTCGAAGCATTGTCGGAATCGCCCAGGTTTGACGGTCGATCTGACGGACTATTAAGTCTTCGATGGACCGTCGATCATCCCGTCAAACCAAGACAGTGACTCCTATTTCTAGCCATATTACAATGACCAAAATGGATCATCGTTCCGACCGTCGCATCCAGAAGTGTGTTCCATTTTTGGCCATCGAGCGATGGACGATTTGGTGGACCATCAAACATCCGACGGACCATTATTTCGACCGTTGCAGACCCCAATCAACAATTTTTAACTCATTATTAAAAGGGTATTTCGGTCCATTCTACTCTTTTAAACCCTCATATATATTCTAGAAGAACCAGATGGCCTTATTTTCTCATCTCTAACACTTAAGGGCTAGGGTTTTCTCCTCCAAGTGATATCAAAGAAAACATTCTTCCCCAAGAAATCTAAGAACTCACTAAAGATTGTGCTAGTGAGTTGAGAATTTAATCTTCCAAGTTCAAAGACTTCAAGAACCCTCTCCCAAGAGTAAGAAGAGGAAGTTTAGAGGAAACTTGTTCATCCAATCTTCTAATCTAAGGTATCTGGGGTTTTGAACAAGGGTAACCCTTTCACCCTTGTTCTCAAAAGGCTTATTTACATTATGATTTTCCTTAAATCTATGAGGTTTTACATGAAATTGAATTGGCGTTTTTCACCCATTATTATTGAGTGCATTATCTTGATATTCCCAATGAATTAATAGTCAAATGGCAAGATTTTTTGCATGTTTTCTTGAGAAATTAAAGTTGGGTATAAACCCCATGATTTTACTCCATGAGAAATTAATGTTTGCAATGTTTGAGATATTGAAGCATATGACTAAATTGAGACTTGAGATAAATTGCTGAAATTCCTAGATTTCCATATGATTTATGAATTTATATGGTATATATTATTCTTTTGATGAGCTTTAACTTGATATTGAAATATGGGTTAGAAAGCCCTATTTGAGACTTGTGAATTTACGAACTCTTATTCTATAAGCCCCCATGATTTGATTATTTTGAGATGATTGAGAAATGAATTGACCTAATAGTCCTTGAACTTTAAAATCCACTTCACTATATGAGATTATCGATTTGATCATTGGGTTCGTGGTGAACTATGTGATTATTCTAAAAGTGGACTTTTATGAGATGAGTGCAGATAATCTAAAGGGAGTAGTATTTAGCACCGAGTGGGTAAGTCACTAAGGTTTCTTACCCCAAAACTACGTGCCACCACAGATTAGGCCTGAGGCTGAGTTTATAATGATTATGATTGAGCCTGAGGCCGAGTTTCATTTAGTGATCACGAGACCTAGGTTATCCTTTATGGCAAGAGTATAACGCTCCTCCCCAACGTGGGGTCTCTTCCTTAGGAGGATAAAATGTTGGACTCCATGTAGCTTGCATGGTTTATGTCAGTTACGAGAACCTCCCTTGCCCCTTTTAAACTTGAAATTAGCTACTCCTTTGAAAACTAAGGTATTTTCCCTCCTATGAACTATTTTTCACTAAACTAGAGTATTTTTCCTTGAGATAGATGATTTCTCCTAAAGCTTGAAATGAGATATTTTCCTAACTTGCATGATATGCCTCTATGTGTATTATAAAATCTCATGAGGTCATATTTCTAGTATTTGAGTTTGAAGAGATATAAAATCTTGAAACTTAAACGTTGTTTTACCCACCATCCCATATGCATGATTTGATGGTACTGTCTACAACCCTTTTTACCTTGAGTATGGAGAATAAGAGAAGATTTCTGATTTTTAGGTTGAAGAACGATGACTCACGAGATTTGTGTACTATGCCTCATCATATATGATTTATAAACTTTATATTTTATACTTATTCAAGCCTAGCTCTCTTGTTCCTCTCTCTCTCTCCCTAATATTCTACTTCTCTATCTTTTGAGCATAAACATTCAGCCTAGACAAGTCCATCTCACTAATTTGCATTGCGGTCCAACACTCATTGGCCACACTATCAGACATGCCAGACACAAACCTAATCATCTTAGACCTATTGTCAGCTACCACATGAGGAGCATATCTAGCTAACTGAGTGAACTTGAGAGAATACTCCCTCACACTCATGTTGCCTTGCCTCAAATTAATAAATTCTAACACTTTGGCCTCTCTCAACTCTAATGGAAAGAATCTGTCCAAGAAAGTTGTGGTAAATTCTTCCCATTCTATAGGCCCTGCATCAACACCTCTATAAACTTTCCGCTGCTTAAACAAAGTATGGGCTACATCTTGCAATTAATATGTAGACAACTCAGCACTCTGACTAGACGTCACCCCCTATCTTTCATTACCTTCTAAAACATATCTAAGAATTCCTGTGGATCCTCTTCAGACTTGGATCATGTGAATGAAGGAGGATTCATTCGGTTGAAATCCCAAATTCTAGTGGCAACAGTATTACCCACTGGGTTGGCCGAAACAGCGGTTGGCCGAAACAGCGGTTAGCCATTTATTCTGTGTTGCTATGGAGTTTTCTAGAGTATTGAATGTAGCCCTGAATTCTGCATGAGAGACATGCTCATCCAGAGAATCTGCCTGGACGGGCTGAGGGGCTGCTGAGTTCCTGTTCTTCTTCCATTCTTCTTGGGAGGCATGTTCTGTAAGTTGAAGAAAGAAACAGATTAGACTGAGAGTTTAACTTGAGCTCATGCTCAATCGAATGACATGAATACTTGTAAAATGGAAAACTTTTCCTAAATGCCTTGTAGCCTCTCATCCATAAGTGTGGCGCGCTATACACTCATGCACAAGATTCTACTCGATGCGGTTTTCAGACTTCCTAGTAGACTTTACAACCTTAGTCTCTGATACCAAGTTTATAAAGACTCGGGAGTACCCCCTAGTCATTACACGATGCTAACAGTCCAAAAAGACCACAAGCTAACCCATGAGCTAGTACCTACTGTAAGCACTGAATAACATGATCATAAATGCAGAAGAATATTGAGATGCCATAAGGTGTTAATAACTTTATTTAAAAATAAAATATGATTTTATAGCAACAATTGACTAAATTTAATAAAATAAAGATAAACTGCATCACCAACTGTAATATCTGAATACTGAATAAATGACTCTAATATCTGAAAAGCCTCTATAACTGATTGACTGAATATGAGTTGATAGGACAAGCCCCAACTAACAACTAAGTGAGACATGAAATAAAGTAAGACTATCCTCGAAGTATGAGGACTCACCACTGCTATTGCTAAGAATCTAACGAGTGTACTCACGAGCTGGGAACTGAGCATCAGAACCTATGATATAATACATCATAGCGCAAAAGAAAAGGTATGCAATCAGTACTTTAAATATATTGGTATGTTAAATGATGTAGGTTGATATACATGGTTTCATGAGTAGAACTAATGATTAACAGGATATACATATAAAGCATGGAGTACTGAGTAGAGAACATGGAATTTTTAGATACTAATAATGCATGGAAATCGGTAAATACAGAGGATTGATGACCAAGCATATAACATAACTGAGTAAAATCTGTAACCTAAAATAATAAGGTAACTAAAATCTGTATGCTTTGGTCAAGAAACACTAAGACTGAATAACTGAACTGGGACAGTAACTGAGACTATATCTGAGACTGTGGGAGGTATCATCTAACTAACATTCCCTAAATTGAGCTAATCAGGGTCCAACCTATAACCATACTTGAAAGGGTGTTAATACCATGCGACGGGTAGTAACAATGGCTGTGTGGATCCACTAAATTAATAGCATGTCCAAAGGACTAAGGGTGTCAAGCCTGAACTGACAGGTGACCCCTATGAGATAGTCAAGCCTAATCTGATGGGTGACTAATCATATCCTACATTGGCTACATAGTTCTAGAGTATAGAGACTTCTACTAATGACTTTGCCTATCTGATGGGGAAGCCCCTATCCCTACCCTCTCTTAGTGATAAATCCTACTTCAAACTGAATGACACTGAAATGCTAGACTATTCTGAGTTTAACTGACTGTTCTGATATTGCTCATGATATAATCTGAAGTCATTCTAAAGATACTGAGATAATATTTAGTAAACAACTATGATTTCGGGTATTGAATACCCCTAGGACTCAAAATAATATTAGCAGCATGACACTAAAATATTGAAGGACATAGCATGAAGACTCTTATTAAATTAATTGCTCTTGTAGGCATTTTATCAAATACTTATAGTTCATGGTTTAAAATAATCATAGAATTACTAAAGGACCAGCATAATGGACATAAAATTATCATGGAAAACACTAAGTCATTATTTAATTCAACAAATGATAACATTAAAACATGAGGAATCGAATAACAACAAGAACTTCATTAAAACATAGTATTAAATAAAAGTTCATAGAGATTAATGGAGGAAATCATGATTTAAATCAAATAACTTAAAAAGATCATAACTTTATAATTAAAAATTTTACTTGAGCTCCATGGATGAAAGGAATCCATGGATGAACATCTAACATACCTGGGTTAACGAATTTGAAGAAATGAATGGAGAGTTCTTGAGAAATTGCCTTGAATTTGAGAGTTAGGGTTTCTTGTTCTTGAAATAGGGATTTTTAATTGTGAGAGAAATTTAAATAATGATGACTTATTAGGGTGTTTAGGGGTTAAATTTTGTTTTTTAGGTTAATTAGGGCCACGGAAAATGACCCAAATACCATTAAATGAATTTATAAATAGAAGCTGAAAACTGACCATCACAATTTTTGGCCTTGGCACGACGCGTCACTATCATGCTAAGCCACTAGAAAAGGGGACAATTGGGACCTGGACAGATAGCGTGATGTGCCACCATCATGGTAATCCTGTGAATGCCAGTTTTGCCACATCCGCAACGCTCCACGATTGTGGAGGCCCACTGGAAATTGACAAATAGGAAATTGTCCTACTCCGCGATGCGCATGATCACAGACTAGAAAATGGAAATTATCATTTGGACTATCTACACGATGAGCTAAGGGTTAAAATGATGGTGTTTAACGACTGAAACTTAAAATCACCATAACTTCCTTTCCGGTTATCGGATTTGGGTGAATTTTTTATCATTGGAAAGCTAATTCAATTTCCTATACAATGGAATGCTCTAAACTAAAAAATAATGAGTGTTTAAAAAATTCATATGCAAATACTCATACACTACAACTTAGATTATGCTAGGGAAATATGTAGTGTTACATTTCATCAATCACATAGCAATCATAAAATTGGACATTAGAATGCCTTAAACATGAGGAAAATAATATAGTTACATGGAAAAATTCATAACGTGAGGGTAAATCCTTAAAGCAATTAAACATGACCTAGAAATTGCACACTTAAAGCAAGATATGAATCATTCTACTTAAAAACACTTGTAAACGTAACTTGAAATTGAAATAACAAAAGATTAGTTGCTTTACTTTATCAAGAACATGTATAACTCCTAAATTAAGACAACATAGGATTTTGGGCTCCATAGGTGAAAGGAATCCATAGATGAACATCCTATATCTCTCACTTGATGGATTCTTGAAGATTTCGTGTGATTTTTCATAAACTTGAAGCTTGAATTCCTTTAATTTTTGTGAAAAAGTTAGGGTTTGTTCTAACAATGAAAGATAGTTTTCTTAAGAGGATTTATGAGTAAAAGGGAAAATAATGCTCCTGAGGAGCCCCAATTTTGTGTTATGGATGATTTGGATGAGGGAAATTTACCTAATTACCCTTAAATGACAAGGAGAAAAAGCTGGACGGGAAAGGTAGGGAAAACACGACCTTGGAGCAGAGGTCCACCCCTGGTGGCACTCTCCTAAGAGAGGGTGACTAACACGAGTGGAACCTGTCTTACCTTGGCGGACTGGAGGGTGCGATGCCTTCCTAAGTAGGGAAGGCACACTTTGAACATCCTCGATCATGAAACATCTCAAAATCAATTTCTCTAGGTAGGCAAGTCCAAAATAAAAATCAACGAAGCCTAGCAGTCCAAAATAATAACCATTATGTTGATAAATCTAGATGTATGTCTGAAAGCCTCTATTAAGATGAGTTATTAGGACAAGCCCCTAGATAACACTAATTATCTTTAAATAAAACAATATTGGAAGAAAAATACTAATATACAGCACTTAGATCATGGGGACTCACCCTAACTCTAGTTCTAATGCGATAAGAGATCGTATAGTTGTGAGTTTTGTATTGAGTGTATAAACATATATTATAAAAAAATTTAGTGCAAAGAAAAGTGTGTGGTTAGTAATTTGATTAAGCTAAGCCTGTGGGATATGAGCTACAATATATAAGTTGAATATAACAAAACTAACCTAATAAAATAAAGACAAATTTTTAAACTGAGCAAGGACAAAGTATAAATATGTAATAATATAATTTTTTCAATGAGCTAAATACAAGGTCAGGTAAGGTTTGAGTCTAAATTATGTTAGTTACCATAAGGGACATAGACAATGTGAGCAATTAGAATCTAACATATAACCCATGATATAAAGGTGACCAATACCTTTATAAGGGTAAGAACTATGGCCTGCATAAAATCACTCATGAGCCTATTTGGGAAAAAAAGACATGCTTAACTTATGGGGACCCCTTGAACATATGGTGGCACATTGTTTTATGACTTGAGTATAATAAATTTAGTCCAACATTGTGCTATGTATTACTCCTAATTGAATATAACTAATAAATATTGAGAATGTACTCCATGATCACGGATTCTATATCTAACTACCATACTGTAATACCCCCTGTTCTCATATTCCAAACCTCTCAGAAGATAGCTCCTAAAATTAGCTTTCCAACATCATAAGTCTCTCTCAAATTTGACATCATGGAAGAAAGTTATGGAAAATTTCCTTAAAGACCTGACATATAATGTCATGAATATGACTTAGGTTATGAGTAGTATCCACTTATGAAAAGTCATCATGTGTGAGTCATAGTCACTCAATTAAAGAACCTTCAACATTAGCCAGTGACCACAACTCCTCCCTAAGACTCATAATCATTGGCTTGAGTTGTATGGAGGGACTCGTAGACATAAAAGTGTGATACTCAAGAGCTCCTCTGATGGTTATGAGTTTGGCATGCGAATCGTAGTGAGACGTTATGAGTTGTATAGCAAACTTCTAGCCTGACCACTAAGGAATCCATGAACTAAGCTTCAGGCTATGATTCTTCCCAATGATTCGTAGTTAGTACCAATGAATTGTAAGGTGTTGAACCATATTTAAGACAGTAAAGGCCCTGAACTCATAGTCCTATCTTATGACTCAGACTACAACTCATAACCAGTTGTGGCTATTTGTAGGATGAATCGTAATGACTGGGAACCAAGTTTTCTGCATGATTTTTCAATGACTTGTATGTTCTTTTGAACTCTTTTAATATATAAACCTATGTCATTTTACATTCCCAAAGTGTGTTATAGAACACCCAAACAACCAATTTACTAAATAATTATCTATTCCACCCAAGATAAATCAAAGAGGTTATTTCTTTCTTCCTTAAGATTTAAATAGTGTTTCTCAATAACAAAATCAAATCAAAGGAATTCACCAAAGATTCTACTTCAGGTTTGTGGGATATTGATCTGTGGATCCTTTCCATCGATTGAGTCCTAAAAACACTCTAAACTTTTTTGTTTAAAACTCTTTTATCTTTTATGAGGTTCTAAGTTAACCATGAATTGTATGAATCTCCTCTCAATTGTTTTGATTCTAAACCATGATATTATATTCCCTCATGTTAATTGTATTTTCATATGTTTGATAATTCAAATATCTAAATCATGATATGTTATTGAAATTAGAGTGTTATTATTGATTTTCCCTTTCTATGGATTGTTTAGTATTTTCCATGATTAGTTTGTAGTAGATAGTTCTGGTAGGTTATGAACACTCGATACCTAGATATTCGTGCATGTCACAGGTTTTAGGTTACAAGACATCCATACCATGTTTTATCATCAAATTCATAACATTATCATAATGAGAACTTTTTAGTACAATATCATGTAAATTCAATAATAACACCAGTGTCAATTAGTTGGGAGTAACTTTGGACTGAGTTGATACAGGGACAGTGACTCCCCCATCAGATAGGTAAGAGTCATTATTAGCAATCCCTATATTCTAGACATAAGGTAACACCATAGATTTTGAGGGGTCCCCCATTTGTAGAGGCATTACACACTCGTTATTTAGGGTATAATATTAGTAGATCCACTCAGAGAATATTGGTACCCTTTGAAAGGTACTAACACCTATCCAACTAGTGTTTCTATTTGTACCCCAATTTTTCTCAGATTATGGTATGTCAGATATAGTTAGCTCTTATAGTCTAAGTTCATTATTTAGGTTATACAAGTTTAGGTTTTCATGACTAGGTGTTCAGTCTATCATCTATCCAATTAATTAGTTTTACAGATTCTTTAAGCACATTCTTTACTTGGTTTTCCATTCGATTTATATCCTCATATATTTATCTACAACACCATTACATATATAAATATTAGATATTCCTTATCTCGCATACTAGTACCTTCAAAGTAATAAATCCATACTCTCTTTTATGCTATATTAATTTCCTAATATTGGTTCAGGTGCTTAGTTCCCAGATCACACATAGTTTGCACTTTATCATCAACAACAGTCATGAAGAGTCCTAATCTTTAGAGGATAAGTTATAAGTAGTTATTTTCAATACTTATTTTATAACTATCAATCAAAGTAAGTTGGGGGTTTTCCCATGAACTCCCCATATTTAGAGTCTTTCAGCTATTTAGACTTTATTTAAATTTTATCAGATGTTCAGATACATTGAGTATTATTTATCATTATTTTTCCCAAGTTTAGCATCCACATATTATGTTGTTTTGTTATTATTTTTAGTGCGCTAAATAGGTACTAGGACATGGGTAGCTTAGGGTCACTTGTGACTCTAAGCACCATGTTACGACTTGGGGTAGTTTCCGGTCATGACAAAATTTTTTATCTGAGCATATAGTTTAAAGTGTCCTAGGGCATCTGAAAGCCACATTATATTGAGTCTTGTTCATAAGTGTGAAGCATGCCATACATACTAACGAGAGATTATGAGATGTATAAGCAATGTTTTCCTTATTTCATTGGTCATGTCGAGTGATGGAGAATGGGTTCTATTGAATTTCCTTTTCTGACACATACATCATCTATTAATAGAAAATTCTATTTAGAAGGAATAAACAAAGGATGAATGGGGACCAGCCTATACAGACACCACTTTTGGAAGACCTTCTGAACGAACATGTCTCCCATGCAAATTTTAGGGATGCTTTAACTATTTTATCCTAGTATATGGTGTTCCAAAATAACTAGTAATATGTTTCCCCAGCCAACCTAGTAATGAATATGGTAGCTACTAAGATCCTTGACTTTATTGGATTAATCCTCTAGTGTTCTCTGGATCAAAGTCTGAGTAGAATCTATAAGGGTTTCTTGATTGTGTGCAAAAAGTGACTTATATCATAGGTGTCACATACAATAAATGTTCTAACTTAGACATTTATGAATTTCAAGGGGTATCTCATACTTGGTTTAAGCCATGGAAATAGGATAGAGCTGCAGATATTAGACCTGTAGAGTGGGATGAGTTTTCTACTACTTTTTATGATAGGTTCTTCCAACTTGAGTTGAGGGAGGCCAAGTTGCAAGAGTTTATAAACCTGAAGTAGAATCCCATAAATGTAAAGGAGTATTCACTCAATTTTACCCAGCTACCAAGGTATGCTTCAACTATAGTGGCTGATGCTAGAGTCAGAATAAGTAAGTTTATATCAAGAGTTTTAAAAGATGTAGTCAAAGAGTGCAGAACAACTATGTTGATTAAAGAGATGGATCTCTTTGGACTGATGGTTCATGCTCAGAATCTTGGGTAAGTGAATCTTAAAGAAAATAAAAGAGAGAATAAGAAGGCCGTAACTGGTAGTTTTAATTTTTCTCAGCAAAATTCTAATGGTGGAAATAATTTTTAGTTCCACCAAAAATTATTAGCCCAAACTTTATCTTCTGCCACTACTCCAGTGCCTTAGTTTTAGATAGATACTCGTGATAGAGTGGTTGGAACTAAGTACTCGTATAATGTGAATAGTAGTCACACAAATCTAATATACAAAATGTCTTATAAGAATAGTAAGGGTGATTGTATGGTTGACAATGATAGGTGTTTTGGATTTTGTAAGAGAGGCCATAAGATAAGGGATTACTTAATTGGTATATGAAAGGCCAGGAATGATCGTCAGCAGGGCCAGACTAATACTTTAACATCACCAATAAGTCTCCCTACTTGGCAGGGTGCCACTTCTAGTATAAATAATTGATAGTGCCAAAATTAACTTTATGCCCTTCATACTCGACAGGATCAGGAGGGTTCTCCTGATATGTTTATCGGTACGTTACAAGCCTTCAACCTTAATATTTATGAATTATTAGATCCTAGAGCCACACTATCATTTGTGACTCCTTATTTAGCCATAGACTTGGGCGTCAGCCTAGAATGTTTTAAAGAACCCCTCTTGATATCTACCCCAATTGGTAATTCTATCCTAGCTAGGTGGGTATATAGAAATTGCCCATTCATAGTGTCCTAGAAGGCTTCATTGGTAGATCTTGTAAAATTACAGATGACTAATTTTGATGTCTATCTCAGTATGGATTGGCTCAATTCCTACTATGCCTCAGTTTACTGCAAAAAAAAAAAAAGAAATGTCAAGTTTAAGTTTCCTAATAAGCCAGTCAAAGAATGGTGGGTTAGTACCTCAGTGCCTATAGGTCGATATGTATCCTACCTTAAGTTGATGAAAATGATTTCTAAGGATTTTATTTACCATATAGTCTGTGTCAAGGACTCTTATTTCAAATTTCCAAGTCTTAGGCCAGTTCCAAGAGTAAATAAGTTTCTAGATATATTTCTTGAAGCTCTTCATAGAGTTCCTTCAGAAATGGATATTGATTTCAAAATAGATATCCTTCCAGATACCCAACCTATTTAAATCCCATATTATAGAATAGCTCTATTTGAGCTTAAGGAATTAAAAGAATAGTTGAATGATCAATTACAAAAGGGTTTCATTAGGCCTATTGTCTCTCTATAAGGTGCTCCAGTCCTTTTTATGAACAAGAAAATGGTTCTCTCTGAATATGCATTGACTTTCATCAATTGAACAAATTCATAATAAAGAATAAGTATCTTGTCCCCAATATTGATGAATTGTTTGACCAACTTCAGGGAGAAAATTATTTCTGTAAGATAGACCTCAGATCCAATTATCATTGTCTCAGAGTCAAAGCATGTGAAATTTCGAAGACAACCTTTAAACTCGGTAGGTCACTTTAAATTTGTAGTTATGTCATTTAGACTAACGAATGAACCTTTATATTTCATAGACATGATTAAAAGGGTGTTCAAGTAGGACTTGGACATATTTTTCATAGTCTTTATAGTTGGCATCCTCATCTATTCGCATAGTGAAGATGATTATGTGGACTATTTGAGGATTCTTTTTGTAGACCATTCTGAATCACTAGCTATTCATTAAATTTAGTAAATATGAATTATTATTGAAAGTAGTTTCTTTCCTCTATCATATAATATCTGCTGATGCTATTTGAATTGATCCCCAAAAGACTAAATTAGTGAGAAACTAGCCTAGAACTATCTCTTAATCAAATATCAAGAATTTTTTGGGTTTAAAAGGTTACTATAGATAGTTTGTTGAGTGATTTTCTTCTAATTTCTCTCCCATGTCTCTGTGGACTCTGAAGAAGGTCAAGTTCCATTGGCTAGATTCTTGCTAGAATATTTTTTAGTACTTGAAGACTTGACTCACTTTTGATCCATTATTGACTCTCCTAGAGGTTTCAAATGGGTTTGTAGTTTGTTTTGATACTTTAAAAGTTGTTCCTTGTAGTGGTTTCATGCAGCGATGTAAGGTTATAGCCTATGCCTCTTGACAGTTTAAATCCCATAAGCAGAATTATCCAATATATGATCTCAAAATGGCAGCGGTTGTCTTTTCCTTAAATATTTAGAGGCAATACCACTATGGTGTTCACATTGATATGTTTACAGATCACAAGAGTTTACAGTATGTGTTCACATAAAAGACCTAGATATTCATCAAAAAAGGTTGCTTGAATTATTGAAGGACTATGATACAAATATATTGATTCACCCGAGTAAAATTAATGTTGTGGTCGATACCCTTAGCATGTTTTATATGGGAAGTGTTGCCCATATTTAGTATGATAAGAGAGAGTTAGTTTGCGAGGTTCATCAACTTGCTAGATTGGGCGTTCAGTTGGTTGACTTGGCTGAAGTTAGTATATGGGTTAAGAATTATTTAGAATATTTATTTGTTTCCAACTTGAAAGAAAAACAACAAATATATCTCCTTTTTAGGTAACTTAAAAGTGGTAGTTTAGGATCAGAAAGTTGAGGTTTTCTCCAAAGGGAGAGATAGTGTGCTTCATTGTCAGGGAAGGTTATGTGTTCCTAATATGGATGATTTGAGATAGCAAATCTTAGCAGAACCATATGGTTCATGATATTCTATTCATTTAGGAGCCACTATGATGTACTGTAACTTGCAAGAAGTCTATTGGTTGAATGGTCTGAACAAGGATATTGCAAAATTCGTGGCTAAGTGTCTGAATTGTGAACAGGTAAAGGATGAGTAGCAGAGACCTAGTGGTGCACTCCAGGAGTTCAAAATTCCCATACAGAAGTGGGAAGTGGTGAATATTGATTTTTTCAGTCTTACCCCGTATGCATCATTAGCATGATTCTATTTGGGTCAATGTTGATAAAATGAACAAGTTAGCCCATTTCTTAGCAGTCTGTTCATTTTATTTAGCTGAGGGTTATGCTAGGATCTATCTCAGTGAGTTGGTAAAGTTACATGGGGTTCTATTTAACATCTTTTTAAATAGACGTATCCAATTTACCTTCTATTTTTTTAAGGCTCTTTAGAAGCCTCTGGGTATAAATGTTCATCTCAATACAACTTTGTACCCACAGATGAATGGTTAGGAAGAGAGGACCATCTAGACCCTGGATGATATATTGAGGGATTATGTGATCACCTTCAATGGTAATTGGGATGATCACTTACCTTTGATGGAGTTTGCCTATAATAACAACTATCACTCAAGTATTCAAATAGCTCTGTTTGAGGCTCTCTATGGTAGGAGGTGTGGATTTCCTATTAGTTGGTTTGGGTTAGGTAAGTCTGCATTGATAAGATTAGATTTGGTATTTAAGGCGATAGAAAAGGTTTTAATTGATTTGTGAAATGTTGAACACAACCTAGAGCCATCAAAAATCTTATGTAAATATGAGGAAAAATGAGTTTTAATTTCATATTGGTTACTTTATGTATTCAAAAAATTTTCTCATGAAAGAAGTGAAGAGGTTTGGTAAGAAAGGAAATATTAGCCACCACTATGTTGGCCCATATCATATTTTGATCAATTTTAGAAAGGTAGCCTATGAATTAGTATTGCCTGTAGAGTTAACATAAGTGTACCCAGTATTTTACATCTCTCTCTCTTAAGGAAATACATTAGTGATCTAGCTTCTACTATTTCTTTAGAATGTGTGAGTGTAGAAGATAGCTTCTCCTATGAAAAAGTCCAAGATAAAATCCTTGATGGCCAGATGCAGAGGTTGAGGAACAAAGAAGTAACCCTAGTAAGAGTTTTGTGGAGAAATTATTCCATTGAGGGAGTTACTTAGGAAGATGAATCTAATAAGAGAGCCAAGTATCCTTATCGCTCCTCTACTAATTCATACTAAGCTTGACGTAATGGTTTCTTCAAATTAACCCTCTCATTTTCTATCTCAGTTATCCAGCAATCCTCGTGTCATAATATGCATTTATGAATCAAGTTTAGCCCATGCATCATATTGTCAGATTCAGATATTTAATCATGTTTAACTCATAAGTATTTAGTGCATGACCTCATACTTTTAGTACTCCAGATCAGCTAGGTTTTTTGATTATGAAAGATCCTAATAGGTAGATATTTTAATACCCAAATTTTTTATATTTTAAACCTCTAGGAGATAGCCACTGAAGTTAGATTTCCAACGCCATAAGTATCGCCCAAATCCAACATCATGGTAAAAGTTATAGAACATTTCCTTAAAGGCCTAGCATATACTATCGTGACTACAACTCATGTTATGAGTCTTATTCGCTTATGATGAGTAGTCATGCGTAAGTGTAGTTACTTCAGTGAAGGACCTTTAGCTATAGCCAGTGACTATGACTCCTCCATATGACCTACAATTAGTGGCAACAAGTCACATGGAGGGAATCGTAGACATAAAATTGTGCTACCGAAGATCCCCTCCTATGGTAATGAGTCTAGCATGTGACTTGTAGTGAGATGTTATGAGTCGTATAATGGACCTATAGGCTAACTCGGAAGGAATCTATGAACTAAACTATAGACTTTGATTCCACCCAATGACTCGTAGTCAGTCCATATGAGTTGTAAGGTTTTGAATAATAGTGAAGATAGTAAAGGCCCCAAACTTGAGTCCTAGCCCATGACATAGACTATGAATCATAACCAGACGTGATGAATAGTTGGATGAATCGTGATGACTTTGAACCCTATTTCCTATGCTATTTTTCCAAGGCTTTTATGTCTATTCCCACTGCCTTAAAAGCCAAACCCATGTAATTTTTGCTTCCCAAGAAGTGGTATGAAAGGACAAAATCCCCAATTCATAATATAAACATTAATTCCACCTAAGATAAATCAATCAGGTGATTCACTTCTTCCTCAATAACCAACTAGGGTTTCTCAAGAACAACAACAACTCCAAGGAACTCAAAAAAGCTTTTTCTTTAGGTATATGGGATATTTATAAGTGGGTACCTTACACCCATTGATTCCCAAAAACTCTCTAAACTTTCAAGTGTAAAACTCTTTTCTCCTTTATGGAGTTGAAATTTAACCATGAATTTTATGAATCTCCTCCCAATTGTTTTGATTCTAAACCATGAAATTATACTCTATCATGATAATTATATTTCTATATAGTTTATAAAGAAAATGTATACATCATGATTAGTTATTGTAATATGGGTTGTTATTCATGATTTTCCCATACCATGGATTGTCAATTATATGCCAAGATAAGTTTGCAATAGATAGTGTTGATGGGTTATGAACACCGAATACCTAGATATTTACTCATGTCACAGTGTTTAGGTTACAAGACATCCACACCAGTATTTTATCAATTCATAACATTCTCATAATGAGCACTTTTCAGTACCATATTATGTAAAATAAATAATAATATCAGTATTCATTCCGTTAAGAGTAATATTAGCATCAAGTGAACGTAAGGATTGTATCTCTCCTGTCAGTTAGGTATGAGTCATTAGTAGCAGTCCCTAAGTTCCAGAACTACATCTCAACTATATATTTTGAGGGGTGCCCCGTCAATATAGGAATGACACCATTATACTTCGGGACATAAGATTAGTGGATCCATGCTATCCAGTGTTGGTACTAAAACCCATCCAACTAGGGTTACTAGTATACCCTGGTTTTGCTCAGTCTTAGATATGTCTGTTATAGTTAGATCCCACAATCATAGATCAGTATTTAGGATTTACCAGTTCTAAGTCGCATGACCAAGTTTCCATTATATCAGTTAATCAGTCAATTAGTTTTACAGATTATTTCAGGATATGATTCAATTAGTTTTCACTCGATTTACATGCTCATACATTCACGTTCAGTACCATTACATAAATACATACCAGATAGTCCCTTTCTCATACACTAGTAAATTCAAATTACTAACCACATACCCTCTTTTGCACTATATTGATTTCATAATATAGGTTCGGGTGCTCAGTTCCCAAATCACACGTAGTCCGCTCCTGTATCACTTAGAAATAGTCATGGTGAGTCCTAATTCTTTAAGGACAAGTTATTCATAATTACTCTTAGTACTTTTTTTATTACTATCACTCGTATTTAGTTAGGACTTTTTCCCATCAAATCCCCATGTTTAAAGGCTTTCAGATAGTCATACTTGATTCAGTTTTATCAGTTGTTCAAATACATTGAAAATTGTTCCTGTATTATATGTTATTAGTTTTTCTCAGTTTAACTTCTGCATATTATGTTATTTTCATATTATCTTCAGTTCTCACAGAATGTACTAGGCTATAGATTAGCTAGCGGTCACTTGTGACTAAAGCATCATGTTACGACTAGGGGGTAGTCTCGAGTAGTGACACATACTACAAGTGAATTTTGCTTTTAAAATTTGGAAAGAGACTTTTGGAAAAACTATTAAATAGAATTATTGACATATCCAAATAACATACATGTCATGTATCTTAAAATTATGAGTTAAATCTCCTAGTTTTGATATAAATACACATATATAAATAATTTGTTTCTAAATCATGAGACTTGTAAGTTTATGGGAGACATGAGATGGATAGAGTAACTGCATGAGATAAATATATATGGAAAAATATTTTGAATGAATCAATAAGTTATAACTTGAACCCTGAATCCTAACTCTTGAAAATACCAATAGTCTAAAAGGGTGTACTATCAGATAATATTATTTAGAATATGCTTCATCTGTAAGCACTATATAGATATTCAACACTGATAATACAGATAAACTGAGACTGAGTAATAGACTCTGTGTCTAAAAAGATCCCTAATTAGGTGAACCAGAAGGAATGAATGTTCAAAAAATAATGTATGAGATCATTCATCTGATTTTCATAAACCTCTATTATTGAATAATGCAACTATTTATTACAGTTTTTTCAATAAGAATGGAAAGTGAAGTCACATAATACAAATGTAAAATCTTGGAATGTCATTACACTTAGGCTTCACAGTTATTATATTATAACGGTATTGAATTTCATGGAAAACATGTATTTATAACCTATTAGTTATGGGGAACTAAGATACAAGACGAATCATTACTATAATTAAGAACCCAATTATTGATGTATTAATGTACTGACGAAATAAGTATATTTTGGGACTCAATGGGCGAATGTATACCCACTAAAATCCCACATACATGAGTGTGGAAACCTTTGTGAATCTTATGTTTTGAAATGGAAGATGATGAACCCTAGCTCTTTCTTTGTAGAAGAGGTAATCATTAGTTCTCTCTATATTTTTATAGATATAGTTAGGGTAGCTAATGATGGGTTTGGGGTAGTTAGGCTTATAAATCAGCCTTAGGGTAGCTTAAACAATGTTGTTTTGGTGTTAGAGAAATGGCAAAAGACAAAATAAACATTCATTTATATTATAGATAAAGATGGGTTTGTGGTAGTTGGACTTATTAATCAATCATAGGATATCTTAAACATTATAAATTAGTGTTAGAATAGTTGAAAAAGAACAAAAAAACATTCATATGAAAAGTTATTGGAATTAGCCTCGATGACTGACGTCATGATCAAATGTCTGACATTGAGTTGTAGATTTAGTTATTGCCTTGGAGCCAACTTTTGTATTCATTTTTTATCCCAATATGTCATCCTATGCTTTATCCCAATATGTCATCCTATGCTTTGTAGGATCTCCCAACGACCCTTTGGGTTACCCTATGACTCATAGGCTTGGAGTTATTGCCACTGATAGCTTTGACAGTGCTTCGATAAAATGGCCATACCATTTTACTCCTAGACCAAATTTACAAACCATATATAGAATTATGAAGATAATTAAAATACCTTAAATTAATAAGTGTGAGGTGACCTAAATATTCATACACCGGGAGCATTGGTCATTTGAAGTTGATCAAAGAATAATCTTATACTAGAACTTAGCAAGAAAAGGACTTTTCAACTCAACTTTGCATTAGAGACTACTTATTATCCTAAATATCATCTAATACCTATGTAATGATTATGTAAGGCTTTTATATGTTTGAAGATTGGTTTTAATGTTAGATTAGATTTTTGGGGTGCTCCAATCTAATAATCCAAGGCTCAAGTGACCACTGTATTCAATGGCCCCAAAATATATGAATAAACCAAGAAGAAATGGAATACACCAAAAAATATAGTCTAATCCCTAAAAAAATCCATTCACAAATTATTTCTTACCTAGCTAAGTCCAAAAAAAGGGATTTTGTAACCTACATAAAGGGTGACCAACAAATCTCAAACTCTCACAACATAAATTTTCCTTTCAAAAGAGCCATAGAAGGTTCCCACAATATTAAGAATATAATTTGTATGTTAATAAGAGAAGAATGTTTACATAATATATTTATTAAATTTGAGTTTAAAGTTTGGTAAAAAAATTCACCCTTTGTACCCATTGACGAATACTAGAATTAAACCCTTTATTACTTTCGACATAAGGTATGGAATTCATGCTACAAATTTAGATAGAAACTAAGACAGTTATGGACTACAATGGAATCTTACGCTAACATTAATTCAAAGAAAAACCACTAATTTGAAACCTTAATCATGAATTTAAGATGTGAATTGAGATGGGGAAAACAAGAAAATTAAATAGTTATAATGATTTTACAGGGTTTAAAATTCTCCAATAATAGCTCCAATTCAGACTTATCAATCTCCCATACTTTGAAAATTATTGGAGAAAGTTTAGTATATATACATATTCAGCTATCTCTGCATTTGCGGAGGCTTAGCCGCAAAAGCAGTGTCACTTAGGCAATTAAAATTCTATAAATGTATAAGCCATTAACGTTTGGGATGTTTGCTTTTGCAGAGAATATTCCATAAATTTGGTTTCTATAAAGAAGTGGATGCTCCACTTTTGCAGATGTTGCTGACATTAGCATCCTCAGTAAATGTCGATGTCTCCGACAAAATCAGCTCTGTAGGTGCAAGCTCAGCCACACAAAAATGGATGAACTATGTCATGACCCAAATATTAATACCATGAAGGAACCTAATACAAACCACTAGTAGGTAAGACAAGCTACATAGTGCGGAACAATAAGTAACGAGATAATAAGACAAAGAACATAACATAAAATTTATAGATTTCATATGTAAGTAAGTATATGTAAAAATGGCCCAAACGTATATAGATAAGAAGTAGAATCATCAAAGTTTATAAAACAAACCCCAAAATCTGATATCAGTAAGTAGAATAGCTTCTAGTAAAAGATGAGTACTACATAATTAAAATATACAAAACAATCTCTAGTAATACAAATAACGACATGCATAGTACAGGATGATAATAGCTAACCTAAAGTCTTCAATAAAAATAGCTTTGCATGAGAATGGTGCCATCAATGATAATTCATACGAGGATATGCATTAGGAAAATGATTAAAAAGTGTAGTATAAGTATAAAAATACACGGTACTCATTAGGTATCATAGACTGATTTAGCTTTGATAAGATACATATATGATAAAGTGTTACTGTAGTATAATTCTAACACTAACTAGTCTAATAAAAACTAAACATGGTATGTTTATAAATGTATATAAATGTGCTACTATAATTTATACTGTAACCTAATTGGGACCCCATCAGCTGAGAAGGAACAAGCAACATAAAATGTATCATACAAGGAATGTAAATAAATAGGTGAATGCAAACTAATAACGTGCAATGCAGTATGAGATGGATTCAATGATCGGTGTTACTACATTTTCTTAGTGTAAAACCTATGGCTCGAAAAGCTTGGACTCACACATGACTCATGAAATTCATATACTTTTTCCTGAAATTGCAGTGGGTTTTAAAGTAAAAATAAATGATATCAATTGTCCAAACATGAACAATGACTAAAATAATCCATTATTCCTTTCAAAAATCAAATGATCAAGAAAAACATCTCTCAGGATATTTTATAAAATTTAAAGTTTTTTTTGAAGCTCAGTAAACTATATACCAGGAGAATGCAATAACAAAAAACATAAATAAAGTAAAAAGTTGATCTATCCTCAAATACTCAGCTAGAATAGAATGTAATACTATAAAATAGAGATACCTCCCAGTAAAATAGTTCTATAATCAATGTTAGACCACGATCATACTTATTTACAATGAACTAACCTCCATAACCTTACTAACTGGGGTTAAGCTACATAAATGATTGGTTATTATCATGAAATTACCCTAGATGAACCATCCTAGATTAATAAATCTTCTCAAACCTAGTCCGAGGGTTCTAAACATTTTCCTAACATTGAAAAACACCCTACACAAAATCTCTAGCTATACAACTACCTAAACTAAGCTAGAAAAAGACTTTTAATACCTCTTAATTTGATAAATGTTCTTAAAATACCACTATGACACCCATATCAGCATAAAGTTACATGCCCAATAAGAAAATTTTGATACATATACCTCAACAAAACTAATTCCAAAAGAAGCAAGCAATTACCTAGTTGGAGGTCTACCAACATACACACTATTGATCACAATTGTGCTTTTATTTTTTGAGAATCCAAAGATTAATGTCATACTACCAAAATAATATTCTACTCATTAATATGGGTAAATAGATATCCATATCATAATTTTACACTTTGAGCTAAAAATAAAGTAGAAAATAAACTTGTGGGGCCTATTTTTTGTATTTGGAAATTAAACCTATATTACATTACCTTCGTGATAAGGAACATATGTCTGAAGATTGAGAAAGATCAAAGCCTAAATTAGGGCTCAAAATAACTCTAAAAAATTATAGAAATACAGATGAACTAAAATCATGAATGTATGTTCGGACATGGGAGTAGTAATAGATATGAGACTTAAAAAAGTTATAGAGAATGGGATGGAAATAAAACTCAAATTTTTTAACATACACCATGAATTATCAAAAGAGTTCACCGGGAATAGGTAGAACATAGACTCTAGAGAGTATGAGTGGAAGAAAGAGAGAAAATCATTCATATTATCCGTTTGATCTTTGAATTGAACTATTATTTTGAACGATGCATACTGAATGTTTAGAACTCAATTGAAATATTCAAGACTAAAACATATGCGTGGAATATGAATCAATGAATACTACTATGATATTTTAGATTGTCATTGAGAAATGAACTTTGTTTCTCCCACGCTCCTCATGAGAACTTCTAGTTGCACCTGTGGAAAGAAATCACGAGTATAATTTGAACAATACATTTGACTGTAGAAATCTGGACATGCTATAAATATCTCGGTTCTTTGATCTAAGTTCATAGGAAAAAGTGAATGATGGAGATATAAAAATAAGGAATGTTTTCTCTAAAATATAGCATGAAAGAAGAGTATCCTGGGTTGAACAAAATAATAATAATACTATACTTTTTCTAAAAGACGACTGATAACTTTTAACTTAGCATCAGTTCTCCACTACGATCCACCAAATGAAATATTACACTCAATATATGGACATTACTTAAAATTTTCTCAAAGGTACATTATCCAAGCCTACAAAAGGCTACGTCTATCAGTATGTTCTCATCCTATTCAAACCTAATTCGAAGCACTACGTATTGCAAATAAAATGGATGTGCTAGTCTTAACTATGGAATTTGTATTATATACCCATTGAGACAAAACATTACACATCCAACCATAACCTCTAACAAACGATTACTATGCATCCACCAATAAAATTTATAAGGTGAAACATTAAGGCATCAAGGTCTGCCACTCAATTGTCACTAATCCTATAACCAAGAATACTTAAAGTCATAGGGACTATACTAGGATGACCTAGTATAAAGAGGTATTACAGAATCATGACTTAAAGAGATTCATAACCCTTGACCATCGATAAGAGTTTGAGAATATAATATAGAATGAATGAGCTTATTCAAGAAGTATTGTGAGTATATACCTAACGTATTGGGACTTCAAAAATCATTAAGAATGCATTATGAGATTGTAGGGCTGAGCATGTTGTGAAACTAATGGTTCCTAAGTTATTTGCTGTATGTTAGGAGTTTAATATCCATCAGTTCATGGAGCATAAAATTGTATTTTTCAGAAAAGTCATTACTCCTTATAATAGGAATTCATGATACATATATATGAATGATATGCGTAGATCAGAATGATTTCAGATAGGAATAAAGTGTAGAAGTAATAGAAATTACCAATTAGGCTAAGATAAGAATGGTTTTATACTTTAACCTAGCTTTGTTCTCTAACTTTCTAACCATCCTACTTGTTGAAACGTGGGGGGTTGCACCAGTTTTTTAGGATCTAGGTCCCTTAAAGTCAGACACTAGCTATAAAAGTAGTAAGAATCAAAAACTTTGCATGAAATTAAAGAAGACAATGATTTAACGTTGAAACTTCCTTGCTCAAGGGAGGAAAAACCATGGCTTGACCTCACAAGCACTCAACAATCCATTACAATCAAACTCATGATTAAAGACATCATTGGAACATAACTCTAATCTCCACTAGTGTGTAAATAATCTATTACAAACTATATTTGACAACTCTATCAAGATCTCACCTCAATATTGATTAACTCTAACCAATATCAACTCAAGTAACTCTATCTAAGAAATCTAACAAAACAAGAAAAGCATTACTCTTATAAGAAAAGTAATTCAGTTGCAGACCAAGATTTAACTCAAGAACAAACACTCTCTTAGCACACAAAAACTTAGAGATTGAGCAATATTTGAGTTTTTATCTATTTTCTCTTTGAATAACCAAATTACAAAAACTATTAAATTGAGGAGCATTCTTTTCTATTTATAGTTGCATAGTAATTAGGGTAGAATTTCTATTAGGCCAGGTGTCCTACTTGTACACAACTCACTTGCAAAGTTTGTTACACTAACAAACAAAACTGCCAAGGACAGTAACAGCTGTATGTTTTCTTAAAGACCGAAGGACCTGGTTCCTTGTAGTCAGCTGATCAGCATTAAAATAATATATCAATTTTCCTCGTTGTTTATTATGACAAACCAACCACATATATTGATCGTCAAATTTTATTCACCTCATTTAATTAGAGTGATCTCCACTACTATCGATGAATGTTACCCCTATCAAAATTCACCATGCTTCACACTATTACCATGTACCAACATGTTCCCCAAACATTCTTCCCCTATAAATATGCCATTATGTTTTACTAGAATTCAACACATATGGTAACATCTGTAGTTCAATAGCTACACCAGGTTCCTGGTCCCAAGAATATAAATTCAGTAGTATTCCACCTTTTGGAATCATTGAAAACTGATAACAGTAACCCAAGAGTAAAATAAGCTCAAGTTAGTTAACTCATGGCTATTGGGGCAACACTAACAAGAAGAACCATTTTTAAAAGTAAAGAAGAGATAGATGAAACACACAAATAAGGATTCATTCATATTAGATATGATTAGTACCATTACATTATACAAAAAAATCATGAAACAACTATCTCAAAAATTAATATTAGAGACAAGAATAGACAACTAACATAGGGATAACAAAGGGCTAGAGTTGATATAACTTAGATAGTAGGAGGATTAGAGGAGAAGTATTTGAGCAACAACTCCATTCTGACACTCTCAATAGCATAAGTATTAACTATCTTCTTAGTTTGGTATTCAAATTGAAGATTTAAATGTTGAACCACTATAGTGAGTGCTGCAACTTTAGTCTCAAGTTCTACTTTTTCAACTATAAGATCCTTAACTTTACTACTTTCTCAAAGGATAATATCTGATTTTACATTATTAAGTTCACTATATCAGCATCCTTAGTAGCTAACTTAATCCCCATCTCATCTATTTCCTCACTTATGTTTTCCTGAGCTGTTAAAAGCTCTAAGACTTGGGGCACTATTCCTATTTTCCTTTTGTGTATTTATTCTAAACCAATATTGTCAGACTAAACTTGTTTTACTATTTCAGGAGTCCTTTTAGTTCTAACCACTCTAATATGATCAAAAATATTTTTCACGAAGTACCCATAATGAATACCATGTCTTCATTCCTTCTTATGGATCACCTTTTTCATGTTCTCTATCATAATAGTGGGCAAACTTGTCAGCTTAAATTTTCTCACGCATCTATCTAAAATAGATCAACAACAAAAGCTATGGTCCTTTTCACTAACCTGTGCAGTATGACTTTGTTTACAAATTCAATCACCAACTGGAATTCACTTATGACAAACTATTTCCTTACATAAGCTATTGATTTTCCTTTAATTTTTTAGGCATCAATCATGAACTCAGTTGAGGCTTGTTGTTTTACAATAGTCCGCACACCTAAAATAGGCACAACTAGGATTTTTCCAAGAGATTCTTCATCTAGTTTTATTTTCTTTCCTTGGACTTGGGTAGTTAGGCTTGGCCCATCCTCTTAAAAAACCACAGTGTAATAGAATTCTCTTACTTCTTTCTTAAAGACAATGGGAGTTTTTTCCTCAAAAAGGTGTAGGCATCCTTGGTGTCTTACATACTCTACCAAATCTACCATACTTGGTTTTTCATAAATCCTGGTGTCTAAAAATCTACGAAACAATACTTTCTGAGTTTTCAAAAGTTCATTCCTTTGCTCTCTAGACCCATTCTTCTTTTCTTTCTCCTGTCTTCTTTTCGGACTATTGCTTGATTCTTTTTCAATATCTATTCTCCTTTTGGGAACAGGTCCCTTAGAGACTTTCTTCTTCTTAACAACACTATGTTTCTGTTTCATCCTAGTAGGGATACAAGACTTTGAACTAAAGGACCTGGTCCTTCCTATACCATAAATTTATTTTCTTTTTTTCTTAGTTGTGGCCGCAATATCGAGATCAATGTCCTCACCCAATCAACTATGTACAACTTTAACACTTTTCACCTCCACCTCAACAACTTTCTTTAATCTTTTTCTCTTAGTAGTAGAAGACATTTTAGCATTCGTAGCATCCACTAACCACTTTATTTTAGATCCCCTAGTACAATATGATATAGCAATATTTACACGAGTATCAATAAATTTTTCTTTACCTTTGATTATATTTTTTTTCTACATAAACCACCTCGGAGGTGGTTCATTCTCATCTTCCTTATCCTTATCATTTGGAGATAGCAAAAATTCTCCATGTTTTGTTACATTAATTTTTTCACCTACTGTTTGCTCTTCTGCACCAAATGATATTTCCTTAGGATCATTTGCAAGCAAAATTAAGTTTTCAGCTAACCAATTCTTACTGTGGGAAATGTCAAACCTTTTTACTAGTATTTCTTCATCACACAGTTGAGTAAAAATAGGGTTTGACTCTAAAGGATTAGGGTAACTAGGTACTTATATAGTTTTTGAAAGTTTTGTTCTTTCTAGTTATTCAGAAGGAAGGTGGTTTAGTAATACTTTAGTTTTAGTTGGATAACCAAAATAATGATTTAGATCCTCTACCATAGTTGACCCAATACATGTTTTGATGGTTGAGAATGAGACTAGTTCAATTCAAAGATGATGAATGATTGAGGAATATAATTTGAATTTATTTGTAAAAGATGAAATAAAAAAGGTTTGATTTTGTATTTATGGGAGTGACCATTGTAATTAAGAGATGCCTTTTTGAATAAAATGATATGTCTGATTCTAATAGGTGTGCCTCTTCACCTAGCTATGATTTGAAAAATTTTACTCAGATAAAGAAAGACACGTGGACTTTTAGAAAATTTTTTATGATATTTAAAGCATACTATTTTGGTACTAACTTGAGAGATGGGACTAGCTTCCTCTCTTTCTTGAGTGAATCCTCAATTTGTCTCTTTCTCAACTGTTTTTCTCCAAAGCTATTCCCATGGGTGTATACTTGCAAAGGTATGGTACTGATTTAGACCAAAATGTACCTATTTTACCAAGGATACATGTCTCCTGATCATATCTAATTTTAGGGAGAAAAATCGATTCATCTAGTAGGTCAAGTTATTTTGATCAACCCTATCCTCAACATGTTCTTCATATTTTTTGCGTAACATAGGATATGAATGCTGAGAATGCCATGAAATTTTTGGCTTGAGCTCATTTTTGGATTCCAGATTCCAAAGTTGTAGTTAGATTCTAAAGTGGGTGAGAAGATTTGGGCCTCCATTTTGTCCTTCTGAGATGAGTTCCACTGTAAAAAGGTCCTTGAGTAGTTTGACTGGACCCTTTTTAATATTATTCAACTAGTGCAAGTGTCTATTAGTGCGATCCTAGATCACCATCAACTTCATCATTATCATCTGCATCTTTTATTAACTGGCCATCATTTTTAGCAATATCATACCTTTGAAGAGGAATGAGTTCTTAAATTTCTAAATCTTTACCATCATATCTATTCATTGGCTTTCCTGATTCATCAAAGACCACGTACACACCTTCTTCAAGACACAGAGCTTTTTTGGTGAAAACTCTCTATGCTTTTCTAGTTGAGGAATACCCTACAAATATTGCTTCATCATATTTGGAGTCAATCTTTCCTAAATCATTTTTTCCATTATTTAGAACAAAGAATTTGTACCAAAAAGGTCTGAAGTAGTCAATCTTAGGCTTTCTATTGAATACAAGCTCATATGGGGTTTTGTTCAGGAGTGATCTAATAAAGCACCTAGTTGTCACATAGCAAGATGTATTTAAAACATCACCCTAAAAGTTCTTTGGAAGCCCATTATAATACCCCGAAAAATCCAAGTCAATATTATCTCCATGTTTCAAGCTCATGCATAGTAAATCATAGTTCCTTGGTAGTTTCATGATCAAGGTTGATGTGAATTAAGGTCTCAAATATGTCTTAGCTATTGTACGAATCAAAACATTCCTTACCGCTTGAAGTCTTTAGAAGGATATTGGTATCATCAGCTTCAAATGATAATATCTTTCATTATACTATGAATTTTTTATACCATGACCTACCAACAAATATATAATTTAATAAGCTTTCCGTCGATACCAAATTTACCTAAAACAGACACCCGGTGAAGTATTTATGGTTAATTTAAGTTTCTATTGTAAGACGAATACCATTTCAGTGAATGGCGCGTCGCGTCGGAGGCCAAAATAACACTCTTCAATTTCCATAAAGCCTCTGTAACATCCCCGCTTCGCGCCAAGCTTCTAGGTCACAATAATTGGCATTTTATCGAGATAAATTTTGCTTAGTTTTCAATTTTAATTTTTAACTCCTCAAGGGCAATATAGTAACTTCCCAAAACCCTTTATACACTCTTTAAGATTGAAGCCCCAAGGCATCCCTTTACATTATTTTTATCAAAATTCACTAAAGAACAGTCAAGAGCAAGTCTAGGGTTTCCATTGGGGTTTCAAGCTTCAAGCAAATTCAACTGTAGATTCCATGAATTCTTAATCTAAGGTATGCGTAGTGTTCATCATTGGATCCAGTTCGTTCATAGAGCTCAAGAATCATGTTTTTAAATGTTATTTTGTAAACTTTTTTCGTGGTGATATAAGTATGTACATGTTGATGATTGTTGTTTAAGTTTCAAAATGATATCTAAAGATGTTTTCATGAAATATATGTGGTTGTTAGTTCAAAAACATGAACTTTAGGTGGTTTGATGTGATGCAAGTATGAAATCCACCTATGCTTTAAAGAATGCATTCAAGGTGTTTGATAAAATGACTAGAATGCTAGAAACCCATAATTTCATGATTCCATGATAACTAAATAACAAGTCCATATTAGCTATACACTTGCATAAGAATTCCATGCTATTTATTTGTTGTTGTTGTTGTGGCATGAAGCATGTGTGATAATGGAAATATGAATTATATACACGAAATGTACCCATGCTCTCCTACCATGTTGAGATGTGAATAAATACATGAAATATACTATCCCCTACTTATAATATTGTGAATTGTGGACTCTAATCTTGTGATCAAGTCATGGCATGTGTGCCAGTTTCCTTTTATCGAGTCCTGGGGCTATTCATACCTGAAAAATATAGTTGTGTGCCTAGAGCCATGTCATGTGCCATGATAAATCTCAGCCAAGTTATACTCTATAGAACTCAGTCAGTCATGTGACTCAGCAAACATCAGAAATCTCATGATCTCAGTTAACTCTCAGATAATAGTACTACTTCGTCAGTCAACTAATGTCAGTTATTCAGTCCATGTACAGCTAGTTGAATCATGTTTAGTCCCTTTAGATAGGAGTAGAAGTTAGCATTGAGTGAACCTAAGGATGGGATTCACTTGCCAGTTTAGGGTGTGATTCTTAGTAGTTATCCTAGTGTTCCAGAACTACACAGTCAGTGTAAGTTGAGACATCTTAACCTGTTAGATTAGGGTTGATGAGGTGGCTTTACCTGTCAGTTTATGGTCCTACTGTTCTGACTTTGTGTACCTGCCAGATAAGGGTCACTCATAACTATCCTTACTAGTGGTGTGGTATTGATACCCCTCCAGTTGGGGTAGATATTAGACCCCAACTTAGCCATAATGGTATACATGGGGCATGTCGGTTAAACAACTACCTCCCACAGTATCAGTATCAGTAAAAGAACTCAAAAAGTTCTTCAGATATCAGTATATCAGGACTGTTAGATACAGTCAAATTCAGTTATAGCATGGGACTCAGAGAGTTCCACTAGATTTAGGACTGTCAGACACAGTCACTCATGTTATCAAAACTACAGTTCCAGTCATATATTAGCGTACAGATTTAGCTACCACATACTTACTATCTTAGTTACTATGTATATATGTTTGCACTCTTATGTTCATATTAGTCAGTCAGTTAGTATTATTCATGCATGTAAACCCTTTGCATTATCCTACCTCACTCGTATACTCAGTACTCCAGTTGTACAGACGTATTTATGCTATGGTGCTTTCTTTTTATGTTACATCATAGGTCCATAGCCACGATTTCTAGACCAGCAGTAGCTTTCCAGTCGTAGTGTTGCAGTGAGTCCTTATCCATTCAAGGACAATATGGTTTGATTTATTCATTTATTACTTCAGTTTAGTTTGACGGAGTTAGTTGGAGACATGTTCCTTCAACTCCTTATTCAGACAATACTTAGAGGCTTTCAAATTTAGTCAGATTTAGCTGTCAGATTTAGTATTTAGTTTTATATTCAGTTGTTTTGGGTATTCATTACCCTATGGATATTACTATATCTCTTCAGTTGAACCTTATGGCCTACATGTTCATATTTTTACATATTAGATGTATATTATACAGTGTACAGGTACAGATATCAGTCCTAGGTTAGCTTGTGGTTCCTTGTGGTCATGAGCACCGTGTAACATTCCGATTGAGAAAATTGGGGTGTTATAAACTTGGTATCAAAGACTAAGGTTCAATAGAGTCCTAGAAATTCTGAAAGTCGCATCTAGTAGAGTCTTGTACATGGGTGTGTTGTGCGCCACATTTATGTATAGGAGGCTATAAGATGTTTTAGGAACAGCTTCCCTTCTTTCAGTATTCATGTCGTGCTAGTGATCATAATCTTAAGTTAAACTCCCAGTCTAATTCGTTCTTCTCTTGTTTCAGAATATGGCCCCAAAGAGAAGAAACTATCCATCTCCTCGGCCCAAAAATCTTTTAGGCAAACATGTTTCTCATGCGGAGTTTAGAGCCACATTCACCATACTTGCTCAGTCTGTGGCTGCCCAAAATGAAAGCCCACCAGCTATTCTGGTCAATCCAGTGGCAAATTCCTTAGCAGCTAGGATTCGGGACTTCACCAGAATTAACCCTCCATATTTCCATGGGTCTAAGTATGATGAAGACCCTCAGGAGTTCATTGAACAAGTTCAGAAGGTCATTGACATAATGGGTGTTACTTCTATTCAAATTGCTGAGTTAGCCATATATCAGTTGCAAGATGTGGCTCACACTTGGTACAAACAGTAGAAGTCCGAGAGGGTAGATGGCATAGGTCCCATCAGGTGGGAGGAATTTATCACGACTTTCTTAGACAGATTCTTTTCCCAATAGCTAAGGAAAGACAAAGTTCTTGAGTTCATCAACCTCAGGAAAGGAAATATGATGGTTAGGGAGTATTCTCTCAGATTGACGCAGCTAGCCAGGTATGGTCCTCATGTGGTTGCAGACAATAGGTCTAAGATAAGCAAGTTTGTATCAGGGGTGAATTATAGTATGGTGAATGAGTATAGATCTATGATGCTGAATAGTGATATGACCTTAGCTAGACTCATAACCTATGCTCAACAGATAGAGGAGCAGAAAGTTAGGACTAGAGAGAGGCAGAACAAGAGAGCAAAATTAGGTTGTTTTAGTTTTTCTCAGGCCAAATTAGAGGGAGAGTCATTCGCAGTTTTGTCTAAAGTCAGCAGCTCCAGCTCCTTCCTCTACTAGTGCCCCAGTGCTGAAAGTCAAAGACGACAGAAGAGACAAAGTCCCAGGCTCTAAATCTCAGGGTAGTATTAGCAGTGCCCGAAAAAATCCCCTTTGTCAGGCTTGTGGTAAGAAGCACAAGGGTATTTACAGAGCTGGTAGTGATGTATGTTTTGGTTGTGACAAGCCAGGCCATAGGTTTAGACAGTGTTCGCAGTCAGGTCTTCAGGGTTAGCAAATTCATTCCGTAGCTCAGTTCGGTTGCCCAAACTAGCAGGGTGCCACTTTCAGTGCTACTAGTGGGCAACGTCCAAATAGTCTCTATGCTCTTCTAACTCGACAGGATTAGGAAAATTCTCCTGATATCGTTACTGATACGTTACAAATTTTCTATGTTCATGTTTATGCTTTGCTAGACCCAGGTGCATCCTTGTCTTTTGTTACTCCATACATAGCTAGAGATTTTGAAATCAGTCCCGAGATTTTAGCAGAGCCCTTTTCAATCAGTACTCCAGTGGGAAAAACCATCATAGCCCGGTGGGTATACAGAAACTGCCCGTTTATGATATTTTAGAAATCCACATTAGTAGATTTAGTCGAGTTAGAGATGACGAACTTCGATATTATTCTCGGCATGGATTGGATTTATTCTTGCGATGCCATAGTCGACTACAAGAATAGGATAGTTCAGTTTCAGTTCCCGAATGTGCCCGCCTTAGAGTGGAAGGGTAGTGTTTCAGCGTTCAAGGGTCAGCTTGTTTCCTACCTCAGAGCAAGGAAAATAATTTCTAAGAGGTCTGTGTATAATATCGTACATGTTAAAGATTCTAGTTCTGAATCTCCCAGTCTCAAATCAGTCCCAGTAGTTAGTGAATATTCAGATATCTTTCTCGAAGATCTTTCAGGCATTCCTCTCGAAAGGGAAATAGACTTTGGCATAGACCTTCTCCCAGATACTCAGCCTATCTCTATCCCGCCATACAGAATAGCACCAGAAAAACTTAAGGAATTGAAAGATCAGTTGAAGGATCTCTTAGATAAGGGATTCATCAGGCCCAGTGTATCCCCATAGGGTACGCCAATCTTGTTTGTGTGCAAGAAAGATGGTTCTGTCAGGATGTATATTGATTACTGTCATCTCAACAAAGTTACAGTTAAGAATAGGTATCCACTTCCTAGAATAGATGATCTGTTCGACCAACTTCAGGGTGCCAGTTATTTCTCCAAGATAGACCTCAGATCAGGCTATCATCAGCTCAGAGTTAGAGAATGTGACATCCCAAAGACAACTTTCCGTACTCAGCATGGTCACCTCTAATTTTTAGTCATGTCCTTTAGTCTCACCAATGCCCCTGCAGCTTTCATGGACTTGATGAACAGTGTGTTCAAGCAGTACTTGAATATGTTCATCATATTCTTTATAGATGATATTATGGTCTATTCTCGCACTGAGCATGATCATTCAGACCATCTCAAAATTATTCTTTAGACCCTCAAAAATCATCAGTTATTTGCCAAGTTCAGTAAGTGCGAGTTTTGGCTAAGATCAATAGCATTCCTTGGCCATATTATTTTCGGTGAGAGCATCAAATTAGATCTTCAGAAAACTGAAGCGGTAAGAAACTAGCCCAAACCCATATCTCCAATAGATATCAGGAGTTTCTTGGGTCTGGCTGGCTATTACAGACGGTTTGTCGAGGGATTTTCTTTTATTGCATCTCCTATGTCTAGATTGACTTAGAAAAAGGTCAAGTCTCAGTGGTCAGATTTATGCGAGAAGAGGTTTCAGGAATTAAAGACTCGACTCATTACAACTCCAATTCTAGATCTTCCAGATGGTTCAGATGGTTTTTTAGTATATTGTGATGCATCCAAAGTGAGTTTAGGTTGTATTCTCCTGTAGCATGGTAAGGTCATAGCCTACGCCTCCAGACAATTAAAGCCCTATAAGAAGAATTATCCTACTCATGATCTTGAGTTAGCAGCTGTAGTTTTTGCCTTGAAAATTTGGAGGAATTATCTTTACGGAGTTCATGTAGATGTCTTCACAGATAATAAGAGTCTCCAGTATCTCTTTTCTCAAAAAGATCTTATTCTTCGTCAGAGAAGATGGTTAGAGCTCTTGAAGGTATATGACATGAGTGTCCTTTATCATTTAGGAAAGGCCAACGTTGTGGCCGATGCTCTCAGTAGACTCTCCATGGGCAGTATTTCTCACGTTAAGGATAGCAAGAAAAAGATAGTTCAGGAAATCCATCAGCTTACCAGACTAGGCGTTCACTTAGTCGACTCTTCAGATGGTGGTGTATGTTTAAGAGTAGTTTAGAGTCATATCTAGTTTCTGAGGTGAAAGAAAAGCAAGATATGGATCCTAGCCTTGTCAAGCGGAAAGAGTCAGTTTAGAATCAGAAAGTTCAGGTTTTCTCCCAAGGGGGAGAGATGGTGTTCTTCATTGTCAGGGTCGTTTATGCATTCCAGGTGTAGATGACTTGAGACAATGAATTCCTGCAGAAGCGCATGGTGTACGATAATCCATTTATCCAGGGGCCACTAAGATGTACTGCGATTTATGGGAGATCTATTGGTGGAGTGGGATAAAGAGTGATGTTGTAGAGTTTGTGGCTAAGGCTTTACATGTCAGCAGGTTAAGATAGAGCATCAAAAACCTAGTAGTTCTATGTAGGATTTCACCATTCGTACTTGGAAGTAGGAAGAAGTGAACATGGACTTCGTGACGGGTTTGCCTATAACTCGTCATCAGCATGATTCAGTTTGGGTCATTGTAGATAGAATGACCAAGTCAGCCCATTTCTTTCCAGGTCGTACCTCATATTCAGCCGAGGATTACACCAAACTCAACATCAGGGAGTTGGTCAGATTACATGGTGATCCCTCACCTATTATCTCAGACAGAGGTACCCAGTTCATCTCTCACTTCTGGAAAGCATTCCAAAAGAGTCTCGGTACCCAAGTTTATCTTAGTACAATATTTCATCCTCAGACAAATGGTCCAGAAGAAAGGACCATTTAGACTCTTGAAGATATACGAAGGGCGTGTGCAGTTGATTTCAAGGGAAGTTGGGATGACCACTTGGCCTTGATTGACTTTACATACAACAATAGCTATCATTCGAGTATTTATATGGCTCCATTCAAAGCTCTCTATGGTAGCATATATAGATCTCTGATCGGTTGGTTTGAAGTTAGTGAGGCCTTAGTCATAGGTCCTGACTTAGTATTCGATGAGTATTCGATGCCTTAGAGAAAGTTCAGTTGATCAGAGAGAGACTCCGGGCTACTCAGAACCAACAAAAGTCTTATACAGATGTTCGTAGGAAGGATCTCAAGTTTGAGGTCAACGACTATGTCTATCTTAATATCTCTCCCATGACGGGAGTGCAGAGGTTCGACAAAAAAGGGAAACTCAATCCCCGATATATCGGTCCCTTCAGGATTCTCAGTCGCTTCAGCAAGGTAGCTTATGAGCTAGGTGACCCAGCAGTTGTAGTCCCTGTTCGGAGCATTGATATTCACAACAATCTCTTTTATGAAGAGATTCCAGTCGAAATCTTAGACTATCAGACTCGTCGATTGAGGAACAAAAAAGTCCCTCTAGTTAAGGTTCTTTGGAGAAATAAGTCTCATGAGAGAGCTACTTGGGAAACAGAAATAGATATGCATACCAAGTATCCTCACCTCTTCCCCGCAAATTCAAATCAAGCTCAAGGTAAAAGTTCTCCTTAAGCTTATTTAGTTTCATATTCATGTCCCCAATTCAAACTTGGTATCTATTACCGTTGCATCCTCAATCATGTATTCATTTATTAGTTAAATTATAAGGTCATGCATCAGATATGAATTCTCATCTTGAGAAGCTCAGTTTATCAGATTGCTCAGTCACACATCCATGTACCAGTTATCCATGCGTCAGCTATGCATGAGTTTAGTATGTTTAGCATGTCAGTCATGAGATCATGTTTAAGTCTTTCATGTTTGGCTTGTCTCATTCTTCCCTCTCAGTTAAGTCTCATTCGAGGATGAATGTTTCCAAGATAAAGATATTGTAATACCTCAAAAAATCCAACCCAATATTAGCGCCATATTTCAAGATCATGCATAGTATATCATGGTTCCTTGTTAGTTTTATGATCAAGATTGATGTGAATTAAGGTCTCAAATATGTCCTAGCTATTCTGCGAATAAAAACATTCCTTACCGATTGAATTCTTGAGAAGGATATTGGTATCTTCAAATTCAAATGAGAATATCTCTCATTATACTATATTTTTTTTATCCCATGACCTACCAATGTATAGATAATTTAATAAGCTTTCCGTATATACTAAATTCGCCTAAAACGGACACCCGGTGAAGAAGTTATGGCTATTTTAAGTTTGTGCGGTAAGACGAATGCCATTTCAGTGCATGGCACGTCGTGATGGAGGCCAAAATGGCACTCGTCAATTTCAAGAAAGCCTCTGCGATATACCTACTTCTCACCAAGCTTCCATGTCATAATAATTCGCATTTTACCAAGCTCCGCATCGCGCCGGGACCCTAAATCGGGATAAATTTTGTGTAGTTTTAAGTTTTCGGTTTAAACTCCTCAAGGGAAATATGGTAACTTCCCAAAACCCTATATATACTCTTTAAACATAGGATTGAAGCCCCAAATCATCCCTTTACATTAATTTTATCAAAATTCACTCAAGTACAGTCAATAACAAGTCTAGGGTTTCAATTGGAGTTTCAAGCTTCAAGCAAATTCAACCGTAGATTCCATGAATTCTTAATCTAAGGTATGCGTAGTGTTCATCTATGGATCCAATCCGTTCGTAGAGATCAAGAACCATGTTTTAAAATTTTATTTTGTAAACTTTTTTTTTGGTTATATAAGCATGTACATGTTGATGATTGTTGTTTAAGTTTCAAAATGATATCTAAAGATGTTTTCATGAAATATATGTGGTTGTTAGTTGAAAAACATGAACTTTAGGTGGTTTGATGTGATGCAAGTATGAAATCCACCTATGCTTTAAAGAATACATGCAAGGTGTTTGATAAAATGCCTAGGATGCTAGAAACCCATAATTACATGATTACATGATATCTAAATTACAAGTCCATATTAGCTATACATTTCCATATGAATTTCAATGGTATTTATGTGTTTTTATTGTTGTGGCATAAAGCATGTGTGATAATGGAAATATGAATTACATACACAAAATGTATCCATGCTCTCCCTTCCATGTTGAGATGTGAATAAATACATGAAGTATACTAACCCCTACTTATAATATTGTGAATTGTGGACTCTAATCTTGTGATCAAGTCATGTCATGTGTGCCAGTTTCCTTCTATTGAGTCCTGGAGGTATTCATACCCAAAAAATATAATTGTGTTCCTAGATCCATGTCATGTGCCATGATAAATCTCAGTCAATCTATAATCTATAGAACTCAGTCAATCATGTGACTCAGGAAACATCAGAAATCTCATGATCTCAGTTAACTCTCAGATAAGAGTACTTACTACTCCGTCAGTCAACGGATGTCAGTTATTCAGTCCATGCACAGCCAGTTGAATTATGTTTAGTCCCTTCAGATGGAAGTAGAAGTCAGTACCGAGTGAACCCAAGGATGGGAACTCACCTGCCAGTTCAGGGTGTGATTCTTAGCAGTCATCTTTGTGTTCCAGAACTACGTAGCCAGCGTAGGTTGAGACATCTTAACCTGTTAGATTAGGGTTGATGAGGTGGCTTAACCTGTCAGTTTAGGTTCCCACCATTCTCACTTTGAGTACCTTCCAGATAAGGGTCACTCACAACTATCCTTACCAGTGGAGCGGTATTTACACCCTTCTAGTCGGGGCAGAGATTGGACCCCAGCTTAGCTGTAATGGTATACATGGGGCATGTCGATTAAAACCCTACCACCCACAGTTTCAGTATTAGTCTTAATAAAGGAACTCAGACAGTTCTTTAGATATCAGTTTACCAGGACTTTTAGATACAATTAAATTCAGTTATAGCAAGGGACTCAGAGAGTTCTACTAGATTCAGGACTGTCAGACACAGTCGCTCATGTTATTAGAACTACAGTTCCAGTCATGTATTAGCATACAGATTTAGATACCATTCATGCATGTAAACCCTTTGCATTAGCCTACCTCACTCGTATAATCAGTACTGTAGTTGTACTGACGCATTTATGCTACGGTGCTTTCTTTTCATGTTACACCATAGGTCCAAAGCCATAAGTTCCAGACCAGTAGTAGCTTTCAAGTCGTAGTGTTGCAGCGAGTCCTCATCCATTTGAGGATAATATGATTTGATTTATTCATTTATTAGTTCAGTTCAGTTTGATAGAGTTAGTTGGAGACATGTTTCTTCAACTCCTTATTCAGACAGTACTTAGAGGTTTTCAGATTTAGTCAAATTTAGCTATCAGATTCAGTATTCAGTTTTATAATTAGTTGTCTTGGGTATTCATTACCCCATAGATGTTACTATATCTCTTTAGTTTAACCTTATGGCCTACATGTTCAGTTTTTCCACATATTATATATATATTATGGAATGTATAGGTACGGATATCAGTCATGGGTTAGCTTGTGGTCCCTCGGGGTTATGAGCACTGTGTAGCATTTCGATTCAGAAAATCGGGGCGTTACACCCACTGTCATTCAGCATGGTCCTGGCAATATTTGTGGGAGTTCTATCTATCTTTTAACAACAATATTTTGTTGAGAAGTCCTTGGGATAGAGAAACTATGATTGTTTCCATTTTCAGCATAGAATGCTGTAATTTGGGAGATCTCATGTTCAGTTCCTTGATCAGATCTGAGTTCAGCAATCTTATATTTAAGATTCATTTGAATTTACTTGGCAAAAGTAACTAGAACCTCATAGGTTTCATACTTGGTTCTCAAGAACATTGTCCATGTGAACCTATAGACAATCACTTACTTCTTTCCTCCTCTACATTATACTTTAACAGGTCCACAAATATCTAATAAAACATCTCTAAGGGTCTAAAAGTACTCATCTACTTCTTCAACTTAAAGGAAGACCTAGTTTTTTTGTCCTTAACACAAGCATTACAAACCTTGTTATCTGGAAATTTCATCTTTGGTATGCCTGGACCTTGTACTTTGAAATCAATTTGTTCGGCAAAGAGCAACTTACATATCCCAGCCTTCTGTTCCATAAATCAACATCTTCACTTGGAACACTAAAGCAAGTTAATTACCTATCAGTCAAAAATTCTAAATCAACTACATACATATTTTTTATCCTCTTAACTTTGAGAATAACTTTCCTAGACTTCAAACTTAACATATTACATCTATCAGATAAGAATTTAACCTCATAACCATTGTAACAGATACTTATAAGACTGTACTTAAGTCCATTAACATAATATACATCTTATATTTCTTGATTAGGTGATTTTTCAATCTTTCCTATACCATGAATATAGCCTTTATTTACCATTTCCAAATGAGATACCTATACTTTAATGTATTTTAAGAGAGAAAAAAAAGCATTCAGTCCTCCCAGTCATATGCTTTGAACATTCACTATCCATGAGTCAGTTTTGACTGCATTCCCTTAATCCTACCTGTAAACATAATTATTAGTAAGATTCAGGATCCCACTAGAGTTTGAGTTCCCAATAAGATGACAATGGTGTGATCAAATATCTCTTGGCCAATATAGGTAGAGAGTTCTTCTTCATATTTTTCAAATGCATGAAAACTTTATGATAATAATTCTCCTAATGGATGTATTTAGTACTGCACATTCTAACTCTAAGCCAATACTGACAGTTTTTTTTCAAGTGTCCATCTCTTTTATAGTGAGTACATATAAGTTTGTGGACCCTATTTTTAACACCATGAATATCTTTCCTTTAAAACCCAAGTGATAGGGTGATATACTGATATTCAAGGACTTTACCATTATCGATACCCTAATAAGATAAATTAGAAAAGATTTGAGAGGATTTCCATAGCTAGCATAGACATATCTTTAGACTTTTCAATTTCATCAGATTCTCACCAGACTACTTGGGTCGGCTTCACTACCTAATAATCTATAGCCTTTATTATTTATTTTACAAGGATCTTGTCCCTGTTCTTTCATTTTTCACCTCTAGTCTTTAGATGTTCTTGATAATCCATTCTTTGCATTGAACGATCTTTTATAAAATGATCAAAAATCCACATTTCTGACAAATTTCAACAACTACTCATGTTTTGCTGCTACTTTCTCTCCTTGGAAACTGACCACTTTCTCTCATGGCTCTAACAATTCTTTTTGCTAAATAGGAAACATTAGTGTTCACCTCTATTGAATCAGAGTTTAAAGCCTTCAATGCTAGGGATGTTTTTCTTCTTGCTTCCTTCTTCTATTGCCCTTGTTGCTTCTTAATTTCATGAGTCTTTAGATTACCAATAAGCTCATCCATAGTGAGATTCTTTAAGTTTCTTGCCTCAGTAATAGCATCCACTTTGCTTTCTCAGGATTTAGAAAGAATACCTAGAATTTTTGTCACATATTGTCATAGAGGAATAAATTCTTCTGAGTAGTGCAACCATTGATGATTGAATGTAATATAGTATGCATCTATTAGATAGTTTCTTCTTCTTTCATGGTGAAGGTATCATAATGAGTAGTCAGCATATCAAATTTTGAATCCTTAACATAAATGGTTCCTTCATAAGCAGTCCTCAAGAAATCCAAGATTCCTATATCATTTTCACAAGCAGAAATCATGTTACATTCATCAGATCCTATGCCACAAATAAGAAATTTCTTTTCCTTCTAATTCATCTCAACTTTCTTTCGATCTTCATAATCAAATTCTCTCTTGGTTTTGACAACCATCCTTATTATATTTCCTTTTTTGACCTCTGTAACTAGAACATGAGTACCATAAATTATTACATCTATCATCTCACTGTCCTAAGCCACAATGAAGACATACATCCTAGTTTTTCCAACACAAATGGTACTGCCAATAAAAGTGGGGTGGTGAAGTGGTAGATTGCCTTTCTTCCAGATTAGGTGGAGAAGCCATGATCATTAATTTACTCTAGGTATAAATCTTTAAGAGTGTTATAGCTCTGATAGAATGTTATAACATGGGGTTTAGCACCACACTATTGGGGATACAGTCCCTTAGGTTCATTAAAAGGCAATTAAATAGGAAACAAAAACTTTGAATGAAATTAAAGAACACAATGATTTAACTTGGAAACCTCCTTGCTGAAGGGAGAAAAAATAAAGTTTTACCATCACAAGCGCTCAACAATCCACTGTAATCAAACTCATGTTTATAGACTCCATTAAAACTTAACTCTAAGCTCCGCCATCTTGTAACAACTCTACAACAAATTCCTCTTGACAAATCTACCAATATCTAACATCAATATTGACTAATTTAAACAAATATCAAATCAATTAACTCAACGTAAGAACTGACACAAGAAAAGCATTACTCTTATAAGATGAGTAATTTAGTTACATACCAAGACTTGACTCAAGAACAAACACTTTCGCAGCACACAAAAGTTCAGAACTTGAGTAATATTTGAGTTATTGCAGGTTTTCTCTTTGAATAGCCAAATTACAAAATCTATTGAATTGAGGATCATTATTTTCTATTTATAGTTAGATATTGATTAGGGTAGAATTTTGATTGGTGCAGGTGTAGTTTGTTACACTATCATATAAAATTATGCAGGGCAGTGACAACTTATGATTCATGAAAACCTAGGAACTTGGCCCCCTATTGTCTGTTGATCATCATGAAAAAGCAATACATAACACTACTTAAATCTTTAAAGCCTAACTAGTCATAGTGTCAACATCTCCTCTTTATATCAAACTCTTAGAACAAAGAGTAAGAATCATCCTTTTACTATTCAACTATCCAAACTCACCAAAATGATCAAGGTATGCCATTTTAGGTTCTATTTAGATTATACACTTCCTCAAAAGGCAAAAATATCTCTCCTTTGCATGTGTTGGTCTTTGTTAATCTTTTTATTTTATCTCAGGAAAAAAGTATACAATTTTATGGTCATTGATCGATGACTAGCTATAGCCTACACAACCTTAGAGGATCTACTCCCAAATACTCTACCTTCCTAGAACACACCATAATACTACTCTCAACTAACACACTATAATACTACTCTACACTAAAACTACTTCATTCTAAAACATGAATGTTCACAACTGTGGGAATTTAAGGTCTTGAGGACTATTCATGATTAAGAGAATATGGAAAAATAACCGACTTAGCCTACCGAGAACCTACAAGACTGACTGTTTGAATAACAAATGGGATTCATTTAACTAGTGTCCTTATCTTGCACTAAAATAATTACACTACTGATTTGGGCAACCTGCAAAGGCAATTGAAGAAGTGGGATAAACCTGCTGTCAAATTAACATGCTCGTTGTTTGATTTACTAGTCAATCTCTCAAACTATGGCCTAGATTATCATTGCCAACCAACCTTTATGCCCTAACAAATATGCATTTTTATATTTCTTACCTTATATGTTATAATTATTGTGGGACTTTCCCCTTGCAACATTTTTCTGAGGATGAGAGCTAAATATTTCCCCTACTGACCATAATGAGGACTAGAGACCAAAGATAAAGTACTAGATAATGATAACACTAGCCCTAGTGACCTTTGTATAAAAGAAGATCGGGTCCCAGTAGTTATCTTCTTATAGCTTGAGTTACCAATCCTTGATATGACGCTCCTTCTCTCCCTTCTTTTCTTCTTACCAATACAGTATTAATTGGATGATACCATCTAATTAAATTGAGTAATGATAGCTTGATCCATCTATTTGTTGGCACTACAAAACACTGTATTAGAAATATCAACACTTGCAAGCTTAATGACTTGTGCGGAAAGGTTATCATTTTTATCACTTTTCTAGTTGTTGTATTTTTTAGGATAGATATTCTAAAATACACAAGGCACAAATTAGGAGGATAAATAGATTTACCTCCATTGCATCATAAGATCATGAATGAAGCAATACAGTCCAAAAAAAAATTCATATCCTTTCATTTATAAATATGTAATGCTTCACATGCATAAACAAAAATTTACTCAACAAAACTTTGAGACAACTATGAAAATTTAAGTACTTGCTATAATACAAAGATTATCAATACCTGAGTCTACCCCCTAGTTATAACTTGGTGTGTAGATTCATTAGTGAGCCTAAGTTACCCATGGCCTGGTTTATCCCTATAATACTGTATATAGGATAGGGAAGAAAAAAGGGGGAATAACTAATGTCAATGAAAACTTGGAACAAAAAAAAAATCAAATTTTGGAAGCTAAATTACTATGATATTATAAAATTTAAAATCAATATGGTTATAAAGTGTCAAAACTAAGTTTTCTAATATATCCATTAAGATAAAAAGTCAAATTATTTATCTAAAAATCTCTACTAAGATGAGTTACTGGGACAAGGCCTTAGCTAACGCTAACTACATGAATATAAATGAATAATGAAAAAGAAATACTAAAATCTAGCCCTTCAGATCATGGGGACTCACCCAATCTCTATTGCTGAAGTTGTAGGAAATCATACTAATCGCGAGGTAGCTATTGACTGTCTGAACCTATATTATAATGAAATATAACTCAAAGGAATATTTGTAGTTTGTACTTTGATTGTGCTAAGCATGTGGCATATGTGCTACACAATATAAGTAGAATTTACTTAAAATTACATGATAAACTTACATAAACTGAAATTTGTAAATTGATTCAAGGACAAATTAATAAACATGTATCAATAAAGTATGTTGAATAAATTAATACAAAGACATATGAAGTTTGTGTCAGAACTACGGGAATTATAGTAACAGATATAGACCATGTGAGCAATTAAAAAAAAACATATAACCTAAGATGGTAGGGTGGCCTATACTTTTCTAACTATAAGAACCATGACTTTCATGATACCACTCATGACCCTATTGAGCAAAAAAGACACACCTAACTTGTGAGGACCCCTTAAACCTATGGTTGCATTTAGTTCTGCGGCTTGAGTACACTAAATTCTTGTTCAAATTAGTGCTAAGTACGACCTCTAATTTAATATAACTGATAAATATTGAGAATGTTATCCATGATCATGGATGGCGTGCCTAACTATCATACTACTAGTGAACTTTTCTTTTATTAGAAAACTAATCCATAATCATCAATAGCATTCCTGATAACATAATAATTGGGAAATATACATTTGAAAAAAACTATTCAAGAGCATTGATGGAATATCTAGATGACATACATGACATGTATCTCGCATTTATGAGTCGGAGCTCATAGTGATGATATAAGTACACATATATAAAACATTTGTGTCCTAATCATTGGACTTGTAACTTTATGGGTGTAACGATCAGATTTATGAGTCATGATTGCACCTACTTTATTCCGCCAGTAGTTTAGCCAAACTGTAGTCTAGTCCTATAAACAATGGGCTAATTTTGTGGGATAATTGCATAAAAGCTGAAAACCAATAATTAAAGACTTACAACAGCAATAAGATAGTAATGATAGTTGAAAATATAGATAAAGCATAAACAATCAACCCACAACCTAGTAATATTAGTAAAAAAGCTACTACAAAAGGAGCATAAGTACTAAAATAGTCAAATACAATTTGTCCCGAATAATAAAAGACTAGACATAGTTAATCGAAGAAAAAGGGAAAACTCCAACTCTGTGAGATCGCTCTATCTCTAAAATCAACTCAACATGATCATTATATCAATAATGGCTACTAGTACTTGGATCTACACCAAAAAGATATAGAAGAATAGATCAAAACCTGGTGTATTCAGTAGGTATCATCAGCAGACTGACCTAAATCATGATATTAATATGATAAATATGCAAGATAAATAAGTTAAGTCAAGGTAAAAGGGCAAACCTAGAATAAGCTCCAACATTATAAATAGGTAACTTAAACTTCTATTATACGAGAAAGAATAATTAATAAAATGAGACTATCCCTCATAACCCAATAAACATAGAAAAGTTAATAACCAAATGCAGGCCCCCATAAGACTGGATAGTGATATCAAGGAAAGTAAATAAATAACTATCCATAACTTTACTTAATATTAGCTATAACCATGAAACTATCCATATTGTACCATATCATAAATAAACTCTCAATGCCTGACTCAAATCAAAACTTAATAATATCAATATCTTAACATCATTTTCCAGACTTGAACCAATACTCATATCATCAATTTCATCATTAATTGCTGAACTTGAAACGAAACTAAATATCAATAAACCATCTGATTTTTCTCAGAATTAGCACCAACTCCAAAATACCAAACCCACATAATCATTAAGTATATAATCTTTTCAATGTACCCAAAAAAAGAATTTTGAAGTGTATTTCAAGTGTATAGATATTTACAAGAGCTAACATGAATGTTGGCCTAAGGTGGATCGGAGGAGAGCACTTCTAATCCCCAAAATTCATTTTAATGAAAATTCTTCCCATATTAGGCTAAGGTATCAAAATCTATTTAGAGATTTCAAATAATCCACAATCATACCTAAGATAGAAATTCTACCTAAACCATGAGCTACTAAGTCAATTACACCTAATTTATGAATCTAAGATAGCAAAAATAGTCAAAATAATCTAAATATTGACTAGACTAAGCTAGTTAATAATAATGTTATGATATTTTGGAAAACGATGAAGGATTTAATCAAGAAATTAAAGGAAGCTTGCCATGGATTCAAGGAAGAAATGCATAATTTAAAATCACAAATGCTCCAAAATCACCCACTAATGATTCCCCTAAGTTTTCAAATATTCTAGGGTTCTATATTCTTTAAAATAGGTTAAATATTTGAGTAATTGGGCTAAGTGGGGAATATATAATACCCAGTTGCCACTAAAGTGAGCTCTAGGCCACTTTAACGGTCAGCACTAAAGTGCCCATGCGTCGCTAAAGTGGTATCTTCTCACGCGTGCAAGGACACTTTAGTGGTATGCGCTAAAGCACCAAGATGAATTCTAACGCGATACCTATGGGATGTGCTAGGGCCACTAAATACCTAAGATCACCCTCTACTAAAGTGCCCACTAGGCCACTTTGGCAGTAATACTGGATTTCATGCACCAGATGGAGACTTTAAATTTTTTGAATCTTTGTCGGCCCTTCGAGATTCATCCAAAATCTCACATATGTAAATAAACTACGCTATCCTATAAAATTTGATATTCAAGACTCAATGACGTATTTTAAAATTTCTATTTGAGGTCATTTCAATGAAAAATGAGCATCATACACATGTTTTATTTTTCTTACCTTCTGGTCAATAGCCCTAAATGAGTTCAGCATCCTCAGAACTTGGACCATGGGTCCCATTAAATTAAAATAAAAATTCCAAAGTTGTTGGAATACTAATAAATGACATACGAGGTCGTTTGACCAATGGTTTTGGTCGGTAGGCAATTTCAAAAATTAAAGACTTCAAACTAGGGAATTGGCTATAAAAACAAAACAAACTTCTCCACTAACCGAACTGTCAGTTCCAGCAAATCATAAATGACTTCGAGAATCTAAGAATAGTATCTGAAAAGTGATAATGAGCCTAATTGACCATGAGGGCCATTACAATAGAAGATATGAGATGGATAGAGAAAATGCATAAAAGGAACATTTATGGACTAATATTTGGAAGAAATCTATAAATCCAGAGCTGTACCCTGAATCCTAACTCGTGAAAAAGCTAATACTCTAAAATGGTGTACTATCTGAGAATATTGTTTAGAATATATTTTATTTCATTACATTTATCGGTATATAACACTAATAGTACTGATAAACTAAAACTGAGTAATAGACTATTTATCTAAAAGGTTTCCTAAACATGTGAAACAGAATGAATGAGTGTTCAATAAATAATGTTTGTGATCATATGTCATTAGATATTCATTACCCTACATCTATGAAGAATGCAACTATTTATGACAGTTTTAATATTATGAATGGAACGTGAAGTCATATAATAGAAATCTAAAGTCGTGGAATATCATTATACATAGTATTTATGAATATTATATGATAAAGGTACTAAATTTCATAGGAAAACATCTATTTATAGCGTATTAGTTATGGAAATGAGATACAAGAAGAATCATAAATAAGTGTATTAAGGAACTAAGATTATTTTGGGAATCAATGTTGGATTGGATACCCACATACATGTGAGAGAAAACCTTGATGAATCTTTGGATTTGAACTTGAAGATGAACTCTAGTTGTTTTTTGTAGAAGAGAATATTGTGTGTTCTCTCTATATTTTTCTAAGTATCCCTTGATATATTGATTAATGATCGATTTGATGTAGTTAGGATTATTAAACAGCCTTATAATAACTTTAAAATGTAGTATTTTTGATAGAAA